>NC_056741.1:96064847-96269847 GCF_019279795.1 Protopterus annectens | reverse complement strand
GAGCTCGTGAAGTAGATCCCATCAAACGTATACATATTATTTTTCCTCTCTCTTTTTTCTGAATCTTCCAGTTTATCAGTTAACCATGTAGTCTATTTCAGTAAAAATTCTATATGTGACTCACCCTCTTTCACCCTTCTTTCCCTGACGTTAACAGATATTTTAATGTCTTTTATTTTCTGGCTATGTTTCTCTACTACATTTGTAAATAAGCTAGTTTGCTTAGTACTGTTATCCTGTTTAATTTAAATTTCACTTTTAAATTGGTCTATCTTCAGAGCTAATTATTGGAAAGATATTAACATTTGTTGCACATTTCTCTTTCCAGCCATGTCAGATTGTGAATTACTGGAGAAACTCATCAAATCTAGAGTTTTTTTTCCCTTGACATCCTTGTTTGAGACAGAAAAATGACACAAAAATTGGACTGTAATGACATAAGTTTCTTTGGTAAGAGAAAACAATTTGTTTTAAATGAAAATTCTAAAAGACTTGAGTAACTTTTAGACATAAAAAATCCCTTCTGTGTAGCATCTTAGTAAAGCTGCTACTCAGTGGCCATCTTGCTCAGAACTCCCCCAGTTAAGCATCTTTACAATTGTAATCAGTTTGACTTCTTCGAGGCTTAATGTAAGATTTTATAAATACAGCATATTGCATGTCTTAATGTTTTTTTCTTATGTTGTTTGTTTTTTTTTTTTTTGTTTTTTTTTAGAAATAACTTAAAGTAATGTAATAAAACTAACCATTCCATGCAGGGGCACAGCTGTGACATCGATTTACCAAAATGAGAAGGACTATGACATGAATACTTTGCAAATATCTCTGGATGGACATTGATGCATATGCCCATGTACATCTGAAGACTACTACAAGGCTCTCTTCCCTTCAAATTCCTGCCATTAAATCCTCTTGTTTTGTTCTAAACTGGTCTGAAAAACTCCATAAAACTCTTATTTTGTTTAAAATAGTTTGAAATTTCTTTCACAAGCTGGGCACATCATAGACATGTCGGGTAATGAATGCATTGAAATGTGATCAGTCCTACTGCATTACTTCTCACCTCCACTCCCAGTGCCAGACAAGATAGCAGCAAAGAAGCTCTACAAATACAGTTGGTCCTTTCCAATACACAGATCCTAAAATTAATGAATGGCAAAATGATTAAATATGAAGAGTCTTCCAAAAAAGATAAATTTCTTCAAATGATCTTCTGACAAAATTATTTAGTCCCTCAGTATTGATATAATAGAAAATAAAATAAAAACAGTGGAACTGAAGTTATAACTTTGGAGGAGTGTCCATATTCACCAAGGATATTCACACCTCCAGGCTAGTTGCCCAACACAGTGCATCTGAAATTCTACAGGTGCAACTAACACTAGGTAAGACTGCAATCCAAATTATAGCTTGCT
The DNA here is from genome assembly GCF_019279795.1 of Protopterus annectens. Taxonomy (NCBI): domain Eukaryota; kingdom Metazoa; phylum Chordata; order Ceratodontiformes; family Protopteridae; genus Protopterus; species Protopterus annectens. Next base: position 96,268,432 of record NC_056741.1, on the reverse strand, counting down.
ACAGATCTCCCACCATGTCCCAGGATTCTCATTACAACATTCTAAACATACTGGAAAATATTAAGATATAACCAAACACCCTAATACTAGGTGATTTTAACTACCCTCACATTAATTGGGAAAACTATTTGGGTACCAACACCTTTGAACGATGGTTCTTGGAATTCATAAATTCCAACACCTTGGATCAACTAATCCATAGTCCCACAGGGGCACAAATATCCTAGACCTGGTCATTACCAACATGTGAGATCAATGCTCCACACCAGTGGTCAACCCCTCGTTGGTCAGGTCTGACCATAAGCTAATCACCCTGGACGTCCACATCCCCCACACCCCCCCAGAAGGAAAATCTCCATAAAAATCTTCTCCAAAGCCAACTTCATGCTACTGAAGTCAGAAGTGGCAAACTTCATAACACCCATGCAGACAGGAACTGAAAGTTTGACTGCTGAATCCTACATTGAGGCACTGTACAAGCACATCCACTCGCGCATGAAAAATGCCATTCCAAATAGAACCAAGATGGTCTCCTCCAATAAAAGGAGCCCAATTTGGTGGTCCAGTGCCATAAACAAACTATACAACAGAAGGAAGAAACTGTTGCAGAAAAGAGCAAAATCCCAGGATGCAAAAAACTCCCTTACCAGCCTCAGTAAGAAACTGAGATCCCTCATAAAATCCTCCAAAACTAGTTACGAAAATGAAATTTCCAAAAATTCCAAGGACAACCACAAGGCATTCTATAGTTTTGTAAAGAATCTAAATGGCAGTGTTCAGATCTACTCTGAGCTACAAAAGAATGACATTAAATATACTGATCCCAAGGATATTGCCAATATCCTGGCAGATTGATTCAGTGCCAAATTCACCCCCATCTCACATCCTAAATGGCCCATCTCAATACCAAAAGATTGCCAAAGTCCAGTAATCATGGTCAAACAGGTAAAAAATGCAATCTCCAAAGCTAAGAATACAGCATCCATGGGACCCGATGACATCCTGGGCTGTGTAGTACATGAACTACAAAATAAACTGGCACCTCACCTAAGTGCCATGTTTAATCATAGCCTCACCTCAGGCTTCATGCCCAATGAGTGGTGCACAGCTACAGTTATCCACTCCACAAGGGGGATCCACCTTGGATCCTGGGGAACTATCATCCCATCAGTCTGACGAGCCTGATCTGTAAAGCCATGGAACACATTTTCATGGAACTTTGGCAACCTTCAAACACTGATCCCCACCCAGTTTGATTTTGTAAAGGGCCAATCTTGTCTCCTCAACCTAATTGACTTCTTTGAATCAGTCTTCAGAGCCATGGATGAAGGTAAGGTGGTCCACACAGCATACCTAGACCTCGCCAAGGCCTTCAACACCATCCCCCACTCTGGAATCATAGACAAACTTACTAAGTTGGGCATTAATCCCTATATCACTAGATGGGTTGCCAGTTGACTTACTGACAGAACCCACACTGTAAAAGTAGCCGACTCAAAATCCAGCTCCAGACAAGTGACAAGCAGAGTACCACAGGGTTCAGTCCTAGGAATGCTCTTGTTTGGCATCTACTTCTTTGAAGTACAGGCCAGCAATAAGGGACTCTGGCTAACAAAGTTTGCAGATGACTGCAAATTGGGAGCCATTACTGAATCTCCAAATGATGTGGATATTGTACAAAAAGGCCTTACAAAAATAGATGCTTGGTGTCAGAGCCATGGGTTCAAGCTCAATGCCAAGAAATGTATAGTTATCCCCTTTGGGAAAATAAACATGTACCCATGAATTACCAGATAAGTGGCAGTACACTAAAACACCAAAAGTGTGATAACAGACTTAGCGACACAGGTGGACAGTGATCTCAGCTTTGTTAACCACATAGCCACAACAGTCAGGAAATCCTTCTATGTGGCACATCTCATCACTATGGGCTTCTCATCCAGAAAAAAGGAGGTCATTGTCCCACTGTACTCATCCCTCATTGGTCCCATTACAGTGTACAACACCCCATTTGGTATGTACATCACAAGACATCTGCACCAACTGGAAAGGCCACAGAAATACCTCACTAAAAAAATCACAGGCCTAAAGCAGATGTCCTATGCTGACTGCCTAAAAAAACTCCAGCTATACTTTGCTGCCTATCACCTAGTCAGAGGTGATCTCTGCTTAGCATACAAGGCCATGTCAAACCCAGTTCTGCTGGACATGCAGAAATCCCAATCACTCAGAGCCACATGCTCCAGGGTGCTAAACCTGGTCATCACAATGAACAAAACATGCTGGAGGGATAGGTTCCTGACTCAGAGACTCCCCATACTCTGGAATAGACTGCCCATACATGTCAAGCTGAGTGTCTCTTTGGCCCTCATCAAAAGGAACCTTGATGATTGGATGGGAGATAGGAAATTCACCCCGAGATAACATCAGTCACCCTGCTAGATAGGGGACCAGGGAAGTACATTTTCTTGGAAGAAATAGCCAGGGAATTGTTATAGCTAGGCTTGTATAGGCCTAGGGAGATAGCCTAGTACCAGCCTTTGAACCTACGAACCTATGAAGAATGGCCATCCCTTTTCAGAAGACAGACATCAATCTAGAAGCTCATGTAATTCATGGTAAAACTCAAATAACAACTATGAATAAATAGAGAGAGAGAGAGAGAGAGACAAAGAAAATGCTGCAGGTCAACACCCCTATTTCAGGTTTGTCTGAAATCATCTGCACAATACTACAACTTAATTTGTACAGAAACAGTGGTGGAATCCTTGAATCATGCTTCTTATTATATTACTAGATGAGCACACTGTTCCTCTTTGACCTATTCCTGACAATAAATTTTCTCCTTGCCACATTGCTGTTTATTTTTTCAGCTATCCCAATAAGCACATGACATTTGGGGATACTTCTGTCCACTCAAACATGTAATATGGTGCATTGAAATACTATAAAGTTTCTGCACATTTTTTAGGAGCAATGTCAAAACAGGTAGAACATAAGTGCTTTTATTCCAAATGATTCCTACCTTCATTAAAGTTCTGTATGAAATACAAAGTTTTATGATGAGACTGTTGACTTTCATCTCATTGGTGTATCAAATGGTAATACTGCATTAAAGAAAACATCTAGATGTCAATGCAGGTAGAACATAAATACATTTCTTCCAAATTATTCATACTTTCATTAAAGTTCTGTGTGTAATATCGTGCTGAACTTGAAATCTTATGATGAGACTGTTGCCTTTACTCTCATTGGTGTATCATAGCATAATGGTGCATTAAAGAAAACAATCTAGATTGTCTAAATGGCAAGACATTCATGTGATGGTAAAATTATCTATTTAATTATTTATGCTTTGTTGACTGGGCTAGTCCCAGTTGACCAGCTGCCTCTTGTCAGGGAGACCTAATATGAAGTTCATACTGACTAAGGGAAATCTGGCTAGAGATCCAAGAAAATGTACCTTCTTCATAACAGGAATGTGTTGACCAGTGCTTCCAGTTTGTTGATGAGAAATCACTGAACTTTGTGTGACAGTGTCCTTTTCCCCTCTTTCTGAAGCTGACTTTCTTTGAATGAAGGTCATTGTACTGTCTAGTTGAATGATGAAGCAATTGTGAAGGTGATTTTGAGAATGAGATGCTGTGAAAGTTAATGAAGGTTACATGCTCTCAAGCTACAATTTCTGATTATATTTGGACATGGGAATTATAGATCAATATGTGCATATAACTCCAAGAAGCTTTCCATGGGCTTGCACTTCTGTATAAATACTGAGCATGTGCGAGCCACTCTGCCATTTTGTGGAGAGCTGTTGAGATGTAAGCATGCATGTATGTAATGGTCTGTCAGTTAATCAATTTGTTTATATTTTATGTTGCTGCTATCCATCCTGATGTGTTTCTATATAATAAGGAATATAAATGAACTACCCTGCCTGTTCATCTTGAATCATAACATAGGACAAGTGACATGGCATCAGAATGGGATCCAGAATCAAGACCAAGAGGCACTCAGTTAATGTTGGAAGAATATAGAGGAATGGATCCCCTACTGCAAGTACAACATGCAAAACAGGTCAAAAATGAATTCCAGGTACTAAAACTTGCTTAAATGATTTCTTACTTCAAGAATATAAAACAGGGGGCGTGGCCAAGGATGAACACAGGATAGCAGCAGATTTCTTCAGCTCCACCAATTTCATTACACTGATAGGAATTAATTACTTAAAAAATTAATTTTTGAAGTAATTTTCTTTCTAAATATGTTTGTTTTATATAGTTCTTGAACTATATCTAAAAAAGAAAGGAGATTTTAACAATATTCCTGTCAGAAATCACTTTGGAAATTTTCCTGTCAGTTTATCAGTCTGAAATGAGTTCCAGTAAGACAAATTCTCAAGACTCCAGCATCAAGAAAGAACTTCAGTCTCTGATAACTATAATCCAGCAACTTACTGCTAAGATAGATAAAATGGATACTAAAATTGATACCTTCATAGAAAAAACTACAAAACAAATAGACTTGTTACATATAGACCTGCAACAACAGAAGATCCAGATGACAGGCATAGAAGAAGCTGTGAATGATATGGAAAATAGAATCCAAGAAGAGGAAATCAACATTGAGTTTCTGCTGAAACAAAATACACATTTACAAACAAAGCTGGATGACCTGGAAAATAGATCTAGGTGCAATAACATCAGGATTTTTGGACTGCCAGAAAATATTGAAGGTAATAATATTACTTCTTTTTTAACAACATGGCTCCCTAAAACTTTAGACTTACCAGAAGCATTCTCTTTTGGTATCGAAAGAGCACATAGATCTATAGCTAATACTAACTCTAACAAAAACTATCCTAGATCAGTTATAGTTAGATTTCTATCATCTTTTGATAAAGAGATGGTTCTTAAATCTGCTTGGGCTAAAGCTCCTGTTAAGATTAATGAGACAACTGTGCATTTTGACAATGACTATTCTTCCTTGGTAATAGCTAAAAGAAAAGTTTTTCTGCCACTAATAAGGGAGCTTAAAAAAGCACAGTTTAAAACATACCTTCTGTTTCCTGCCAAGCTAAAAATCTTTCTTCCTGATGGTCCTAACATTTTTGATGACCTAGACTCTGCTTTACTGTTTATCAAAAAAAATAAGATTTTGGATAAAATAGAGGAAATGGAATGGGCTAGTCCTTCATTAAAGAGACTGGCAACTGAAACTTCTTGGAAGACTTCAGAGAAGAAGAAGAGACTAAAAAACAAATGATTTGTTCTATGTTTTTTTTTTCTTTTTTTTCTCTCATCATTTTACTTCATTATTAATCTTTTTAAATATAGTTCCTGCATTTCCAGAAAGCCACAAATATTCTGAAAAAGATTTAATCAAAGTTATTCTCTGTGTGCAAAGAAATGTTTTGTTTCATAACCAGTCAAAATATCTGAGGAACTAATAACAAGCTACTATTCAATTTGTTTCTCTTTCTGAAAAAGAGAAGTAAGGTCAGTAATTTGATACATTTTTTTTCTTTTTTTTCTCCTTTTCTTCTTTTCTTTGTTTAAACAATGACATTCTATTTAGATTATGTAGTGGGTAAAGGGTGGGGGAGGGCAGGGAGAGAAGAGTAATGAAAATATGACAAATGGAATAATAACATATTTATTCCTTGTAAAAAGTTTATATGTTCTTCAAATGCTATTCCTAACTATACTTTCTTGATTATACTGCTTATGCTTGTTTGTAAATAATCTGTCATGCTTTAACTAATAATAATTAGAACTAAATAATAGTAAATAATATGTTTTATTTTTAACTCTATTAATATAAACAGTAAGTAATATTCCATTGTATATACTTCTTATAGCTTTCTCTTACATTTTTTTATCTCTGCTTTACACTCTTTTATTTTCTACTCTCTTTTTCTTTTCTTTATTCTTTCTCTTTATTTTTTTCATATTAATATATAGAAATGCTTTTGATCATATAGACACAGTAAATAATAAGATTTGCATAAAAATTGAGTTGGGACAAAAATATTGAGTTTTATTACCTATTAATAACTTTGGGCTTAATTTCACTTACATAGAGGCTATAATAACCTGTAAAATACATTGCGAAGGTTTTGTCATGTTTAGATGCATTTACACTGCTAAATGAATGTTTGTCACTAGTTTTTAACAAGTTTCCCGCCAAAATGTTAAGGGAGACAATCTGGGATGTGGGCTACCTCATGAACAGTGTCCTTGAGTTGTTTTAAAAGCTTCAACTCTCAGAATTCTCACAGAGAAGCTGAAAACAGTCAATCTGACCTTTGACCCAGATATCACACTGACACATCACAGATTCAGGAAGAACACTCTACCAGGAAGTAGAACTGATGCAACTGCGACTATGTGAAGGAAAATGAACTCTTTAACATTTAAATGTGAGTTCTTTTATATATTTACTTAAATATCTATGTTATAATTCATAAAATATGTCAGTTATAATGATTTTAAATGATGCAGTTTCTTGTAGTAAGTAAATGTCTTATTTTAGAAGGTATAGAAAATGAAACATTTATTCAAGTGTTTTTGAAAATCTACTTGACTGCAGCATACTAATCTGTGTTAAAAACTTATGTTCCAAACATATACATTACTATAACTCATTTAATTCATCTGATTGACAAGCATAAATAACTTTATAACTCTATTCTGGAAGAAATTGTCATGCAATATATTTTAAAGCAGTAGTATAGACATACAAAATACAGATGGCTTTTTTTTACAATAATGCAAGTGTTTCTGAGAATTTGCATAACTATGCAGTATGATTTATAACAATTTCTATAAATATAATATTTTATTCTATTGACAATAATGAGTATGAGTAAAATGCTCATATACAAGCAATTCAAGGTTTTTTTTGGAAGCTGTTGACTGCATTTACATGACAGAAAATAGATGCATCTTAATATATGTAATGTCTGAACCATATTAGCCAAAGTTTTTGATTTAAATGAATGTTAGAACTTATTTTTACATACTTTGAATAAATTAATATGTAAATATGCCTTCCTATTTTTTTTCTCTCTCTCTCTCTCCCTCTTTCACATCTTTTGTTTCTCTCTCTCCTCTTGGTTCCTAATATCAAGATTATTTGAATGCTATTTGAATACAAGTGTATTATATTACATAGATGTATATAGTAGTATGAATAGTTTTTTAAAAAAAAAAAAGTTTATTTTAGTTTATATGATGCTGTTTTATCAAATGTGTAGTCTTGTCTTGCTAGAAAATTGAATTAAAAGCTGTTAATTTAAGTTAAATATAACCAGTATTAAATTGATAAGGTGGTAGCTGAGGTACTGCTGCTTAGGGTAGGGGGTTAACTTGAGTGGTAAATACTACTCTAACTTGGAGTTTTTAACTCCAGGCTGGATGCAAGGTTTAATCCTTACATTATTTTCACTTGTTCATTGTTATATGTATATAGTTTTGACATCCACAATATATTTTGTACACTCATTGTCACTACAAAAAATTGAATCCTATACAAAATCCCATAAGAGATTCAATAAATACAGCTATATTTAAAGGTACACCTAAAGGAGGAGATGTAACATTACTTATGTTGTTATTTGTTATTTTGATCATAAGATTATTAAGTTTTAAAAATGCCAAATGACATCTTTAAAAGGAATTTCTTTAAACATTAATGGATTGAATAATCCGTGTAAAAGGGCAAGCCTAATAAGATACATTAATTTACATAAGGCCAACTTAGTCTTCCTGCAAGAAACCCATCTCTTGAAAAAAGATATTGATAAACTAGCCACAAACAAATATACAGTATTGGTTAGTTCAGAGCACACTCAGAAAAAAAGAGGAGTGGCTATTTTATGGAATAAAAGTATGCCCATTCCTAAAACCATTAAGTCTTATCAGGATGACAAAGGAATGTTTTGTATGGTCACAATACAAATTAATGTGAAGACTTACACTTTAATTAATGTATATTGGATACCTGGAATTGGTATTAATACAGTGAAACATCATCTTGATAAGATCATATCATTCTCTATAGGAGATATTATTTTAGCTGGCGACTTTAATTGTATACTACATGAAAGTGATACTACCACTATAGGAAAAAGAAGAATTACATCTAATGCAAATCATTTAAATGATTTTGCTAATTCTTATCATTTGAATGATATTAATAATCAGATAGATTCAAAATCATTACCATACACCTTTTTTCTAACAGATACAAAACTTATTCAAAAATAGATAGGGTCTTTATTTCTAACCAGATGGTAACAGATTTAATTAATTCCAAAATCATTTCATGTCCTATATCTGATCATAATTCAATTGTTTTTGAATTCATGATAAAAAATACTCATAATGTTCAGATCAAAAGGATACCAGCATACTTAACTCAACTAAAAGACTATAAAGAATATATACTTTCAGAAGTAAAACATTTTTTAGACATAAATAATACTCCTGAAGTCTCCATTGTCTATGTTTGGGATGCCTTAAAATCATATCTATATGGACAAAGTATCAGTTGGTATAATAATAATAGGAAATCTTGGGATAAGGAATTGTTAGATATTCAAAGTAAATTAGACACTTATAAACATAATAATAAAGAAAATATTATATACAAGAAAGTTATTGAAGAAATAAACAAACTAAATGAGAAATACAAAGACATTTTAACTCATAAAGTTAAAATAACTTTAGAGAAATACAAGTTTTTGTCTTATTCAATAAGCCCCAAATACTTACATAGACTTAAAAATAAAACAAAAAGGTTGAATAAACAAAACCATATCAAAGAAATCTTTTCTCTAAGGAAAAAGAAGAATGTTTCTAGTATACCAGAAATACTAGATGAATTTAGAAATCACTTTCACAGAATTAACCATAATAACATTAACATGGAACCTAAAGATAAAATAAAGGAGTTTATAACCACAAACATGAATAAAAAGCTTAATAAACAACAGATTAAACTATTGGACAAAAGTATTTCATATACAGAGGTTATTACACAAATAAATAAGCTTAAATCAAACAAAGCACCGGTAATGATGGTATTATACCAGAGATATATAAAATCCTTTCTAAAAGTACATATTCATTAATACATAAGGGTTTATTTTGGCCCAAACTGAGTTAATAACCCCCCCATCTTGGCAATATACATTTATTTCGCCAATTTTAAAACCTAATAATGATCCAACTAGATGTACTTCATATCGGCCCATCTCATTACTTAATGTTGATTATAAAATGTTTATGAGTATTTTTGCTGATAGATTGAAGACAATCATCCCCGGCATTATAGATATAGATCAGACAGGCTTCATTGTAAACAGAAATACTTTTGATAATATAAGAAGAACTTTAACATTAATTGATTTTGCAAATAGGAAAAAGAAAGATTTAACGCTTATTAGTCTTGATATAAGTTCAGCATTTGATTCAGTAAGTTGGGACTATCTGTTTACCTTACTGAAGTGCACAAACTTCTCAAATGCATTTGTAAATCTAATTGAGCATTTATACAAAGGAACATTGGCTTATATTAAGGTAGGAACATATGTTTCACAAAAAATACCCATTTTTAAAGGTACAAAACAAGGATGTCCACTTTCTCCACTATTATTCACTTTAGTAATGGAGCCTTGGGCTAATTTGATCAGAAACAGTACTGACATAGAGGGTTTGAAATAGATGAAAATACAACATCCAAAATTCAACTTTTTGCAGATGATGTTCTAATTACATCAGCAGGATCTAATTCTTCTATGCAGTCTCTATTTGATAAAATGATGAATTTTAAAAGTATTTCTGGTTTAATATTCAATGAAGAAAAAACTAAAATACTACCTATATATACATGAAAAAATATTCTCATTAGTGATTTTACTAAATATGTACCCAATTCAGGTCAGATAACTTATTTAGGTATAATACTTTCTAAAGATATTAAATCTATTATATATAATAATTATAATACCTGTTTTCTTAATATACAAAATCTTTTTAATAACTGGAATAATATGTTTTTTACTATGGAGGAGAGACTTACAATTATTAAAATGATAATATTCCCCAAGATTTTATACTTAATACAATCAATAATACTTCCACCTACAAAAATAATTATCAAGAAACTGAATACACTGGGGCGTGGCCAAGGATGAACACAGCATAGCAGCAGATTTCTTCAGCTCCACCAATTTCATTACACTGACAGGAATTAATTACTTAAAAAATAAATTTTTGAAGTAATTTTCTTTCTAAATACGTTTGTTTTATATAGTTCTTGGACTATATCTAAAAAATAAAGGAAATCTTAACAATATTCCTGTCAGAAATCACTGTGGAAATTTTCCTGTCAGTTTATCAGTCTGAAATGAGTTCCAGTAAGACAAATTCTCAAGACTCCAGCATCAAGAAAGAACTTCAGTCTCTGATAATTATAATCCAGCAACTTACTGATAAAATGGATAAAATGGATACTAAAATCGACACATTCATAGAAAAAACTACAAAACAAATAGACCTGTTACATACAGACCTGCAACAACAGAAGATCCAGATGACAGGCATAGAAGAAGCTGTGAATGACATGGAAAATAGAATCCAAGAAGAGGAAATCAACATTGAGTTTCTGCTGAAACAAAATACATATTTACAAACAAAGCTGGATGACCTGGAAAATAGATCTAGGCGCAATAACATTAGGATTTTTGGACTGCCAGAAAATATTGAAGGTAACAATATTACTTCTTTTTTAACAACTTGGCTCCCTAAAACTTTAGACTTAACAGAAGCATTCTCTTTTGGTATCGAAAGAGCACATAGATCTATAGCTAATACTAACTCTAACAAAAAATATCGTAGATCAGTTATAGTTAGATTTCTATCATCTTTTGATAAAGAGATGGTTCTTAAATCTGCTTGGGCTAAAGCTTTTGTTAAGATTAATGAGACAACTGTGCGTTTTGACGATGACTATTCTTCCATGGTAATAGCTAAAAGAAAAGTTTTTCTGCCACTAATAAGGGAGCTTAAAAAAGCACAGTTTAAAACATACCTTCTGTTTCCTGCCAAGCTTAAAATCTTCCTTCCTGATGGTCCTAAGGTTTTCGATGATTTAGACTCTGCTTTACTGTTTGTCAAAGAAAGAAGGATTTTGGATAAAGTAGAAGAAATGGAATGGGCTAGTTCTTCATTAAAGAGATTGGCAACTGAAGCTTCGTGGAAGACTTCAGAGAAGAAGAAGAGACTAAAAAACAAATGATTTGTTATATGTTTTTTTCTCTCTCATCATTTTAGTTCATTATTAATCTTTTTGAATATAGTTCCTGCATTTCCAGAAAGCCACAAATATTTTGGAAAAGATTTAATCAAAGTTATTCTCTATGTGCAAAGAAATGTTTTGTTTCATAACCAGTCAAAATACCTGAAGATATAATGGCAAGCTATGATTCAATTTGTTTCTCTTTCTGAAAAGAAGTAAGGTTAGTAATTTGATACATTTTTTATCTTTACCTTTTTTTTCCTTCTCCTTTTATTATTTTCTTTGTTTAAACAATGACATTCTATTTAGATTATGTAGTGGGTAAAGGGTGGGGGAGGGCAGGAAGTGAACAGTAATGAAAATATCATTAATAGAATAATAACATATTTATTCCTTGTAAAATTTTTATAAGTTCTTCAAATGCTATTTCTAATTATACTTTCTTGATTATATTGCTTATGCTTGTTTGTAAATAATCTGTTATGCTTTAACTAATAATAATCAGAACTAAATAAGAGTAAATAATATGTTTTATTTTTAACTCTATTAATATAAACAGTAAGTAACATTCCATTGTATATACTTCTTACAGCTTTCTCTTACATTTTTTTATTTCTGCCTCACTCCCTTTTATTTTCTACTCTTTTCTTTTCTTTATTAATATATAGAAATGCTTTTGATTGTGTGGGCACAGTGAATAATAGGATTTGTATGAAAATTGAGTTGGGAGAAGAATGTTGAGTTTTATTGCTTGTTGGTAATTTTGGGATTAATTTCACTTACATATAGGCTGTAATGATCTGTGGAATACATTGTGAAGGTTTTGTCATGTTTAGATGCATTTACACTGCTAAATGAATGTTTGTCACTAGTTTTTAATAAGTTTCCCACCAAAATGTTAAGAGAGACAATCTGAGATGTGGGCTGTCTCATGCACAGTGTTCATGAGTTACTTCAGAAGCTTCAGCTCACAGAATTCTTACAGAGAAACTGAAAGCAGTTAGTATAACCTTTGACATAGTTATCACACTGACACACCACAGATTCAGGAAAATACTCTATTCATAAAATATGTCAGTTATAATGTTTTGTTTCATAACCAGTCAAAATATCTGAAGATTTAATGGCAAGCTGTGATTCAATTTGTTTCTCTTTCTGAAAAGAAGTAAGAGGCTGTAATGGTCTGTGGAATACATTGTGAAGGTTTTGTCATGTTTACATACATTTACACTACTAAATGAATGTTTGTCACTAGTTTTAATAAGTTTCCCGCCAAAATGTTAAGAGAGACAATCTGAGATGTGGGCTGTCTCATGCACAGTGTCCATGAACTACTTCAAAAACTTCAACTCACAGAATTCTCACAGAGAAACTGAAAGCAGTTAGTATAACCTTTGACATAGTTATCACACTGACACACCACAGATTCAGGAAAAATACTCTATTCATAAAATATGCGAGTTATAATGAGTCTAAATGATGTAGTTTCTTGTAGTAAGTAAATGTCTTATTTTAGAAGGCATAGAAAATGAAACATTTATTTAAATGTTTTTGAAAATTTACTTAACAGCAGCATAATAATCTGTGTTACAAATTTGTGTTCCAAACATATACTTTACTATAACTCATTTAATTCATCTGATTGACAAGCATAAATAATCTTATAACTCTATTCTGGAAGAAATGTCATGTGATATATTTTAAAGCAGTAGGTTAGCATGATTGAAAAATCTGGTTACTAAAATGTGTTTGCTGTGCATTCTTTTGTATAAAGCAGACAGATTTATTCTAGGGACAGCAAGTAGGATAGTGCTCAACAAAGACAGAACTCAGTGAGTTCAGATATATATATATGTATATGTGTGTGTGTGTGTGTGTGTGTGTGTGTGTGTGTGTGTGTGTGTGTGTGTGTGTGTGTGTATGTATGTGTATGTGTGTGTGTGAGTGTGATGGCTTTTTTTTTTTATATAATAATGCAAGTGTTTCTGAGAATCTGCATAACTATCCAATATGATTTATAATAATTTCTATGAATACAATATTTTTCTCTATTGACAAAATGAATGTTTGTCACAAGTTTTAATAAGTTTCCCGCCAAAATGTTAAGGGAGACAATCTGGGATGTGGGCTGTCTTATGCACAGTGTCCATGAACTACTTCAAAAGCTTCAACACACAGAATTCTCACAGAGAAACTGAAAGCAGTTAGTATAACCTCTGACCTAGTTATCATACTGACACACCACAGATTCAGGAAAAATACTCTATTCATAAAATATGTCAGTTATAATGAGTTTAAATGATGTAGTTTCTTGTAGTAAGTAAATGTCTTATTTTAGAAGGCATAGAAAATGAAACATTTATTTAAATGTATTTGAAAATCTACTTAACAGCAGCATAATAATCTGTGTTAAAAACTTCTGTTCCAAACATATACTTTATTATAATTCATTTAATTCATCTGATTGACAAGCATAAACAATTTTATAATTCTATTCTGGAAGAAATGTCATGTGATATATTTTAAAGCAGTAGGTTAGCATGATTGTAAAATCTGGTTACTAAAATGTGTTTGCTGTGCATTATTTTCTATAAAGCAGACAGATTTATTCTAGGGACAGCAAGTAGGATAGTGCTCAACAAAGACACAACTCAGTGAGATCAGATATATATATATATATGTGTGTGTGTGTGTGTGTGTGTGTGTGTGTGTGTGTGTGTGTGTATGTGTATGTGTGTGTGTGTATGTATGTGTGTGTGTGTGTCTGTGTGTATGTGTGTGATGGATTTTTTTTTTTAATAATGCAAGTGTTTCTGAGAATTTGCATAACTATGCAATATGATTTATAATAATTTTTATGAATACAATATTTTACTTTATTGACAATAATGAGTTTAAGTAAATGCTCATATACAAACAATTCAAGATTTTTTTTTTGGAAACTGTTAATAGTATTCACATGACAGAAAATAGATGCATCTTAATATATGTAATGTCTGAATCATATTAGTCAATGTTTTTGATTTAAATGAATGTTAGAACCTAATTTTCTCTCCTCTTGATTTCTAACATCAAGATTATTTGAATGCTATTTGAATACAAGTGTTATATATTACATAGATCTATATAGTAGTATGAACAGTTTAAAAAAAAAAAAAGTTTATTTTAGTTTATATGATGCTGTTTTACCAAATGTGTAGTTTTGTCTTGATAGATAATTGAATTGAAAACTGTTAACCTCAGTTAAATATAACTAGTATTAAATTGATAAGGTGGTAGCTGAGGTACTGCTGCTTAGGGTAGGGGTTAACTTGAGTAGTAAATACTACTCTAAGTTGGAGTTTTCAACTCAGGCTGGATGCAAGGTTTAATCCTTACATTATTTTCACTTGTTCATTGTTATATGTATATAGTTTTGACATCCACAATATATTTTGTACACTCATTGTCACTACAAACAAAATTGAATCCTATACAAAATCCCATAAGAGATTTAATAAATACAGCTATATTTAAAGGTACACCTAAAAGAGGAGATGTAACATTATTTATCTTGTTATTTGTTATTTTGATCATAAGATTCTTGAGTTTTAAAAATGCCAAATGACATCTTTAAAAGGAATTTCTTTAAACATTAATGGATTGAATAATCCGTGTAAAAGGGCAAGCCTAATAAGATACATTAATTTACACAAGGCCAATCTAGTCTTCCTGCAAGAAACCCATCTCTTGAAAAAGATATTGATAAACTAGCCACTAATATGTATACAGTATTGGTTAGATCAGAGGACACTCAGAAAAAAAGAGGAGTGGCTATTTTATGGAATAAAAGTATGCCCAATCCTAAAACCATTAAGTCTTATCAGGATGACAAAGGAATGTTTTGTATGGTTACAATACAAATTAATGGGAATACTTACACTTTAATTAATGTATATTGGATACCTGGAATTGGTATTAATACAGTGAAACATCATATTGATAAGATCATATCATTCTCTATAGGGATATTATTTTAGCTGGTGATTTTAATTGTATACTACATGAAAGTGATACTACCACTATAAGGAAAAGAAGAATTACATCTAATGCAAAACATTTAAATGATTTTGCTAATTCTTATCATTTGAATGATATTAATAATCAGATAGATTCAAAATCATTACCATACACCTTTTTTTCTAACAGATACAAAACTTATTCAAAAATAGATAGGGTCTTTATTTCTAACCAGATGGTAACAGATTTAATTAATTCCAAAATCATTTCATGTCCTATATCTGATCATAACTCAATTGTTTTTGAATTCATGATAAAAATACTCATAATGTTCAGATCAAAAGGATACCAGCATACTTAACTCAGCTAAAAGACTATAGAGAATATATACTTTCAGAAGTACAACATTTTCTAGACATAAATAATACTCCTGAAGTCTCCATTGTCTATGTTTGGGATGCCTTAAAATCATATCTATATGGACAAAGTATCAGATGGTATAATAATAAAAGGAAATCTTGGGATAAGGAATTGTTAGATATTCAAAGTAAATTAGACTCTTATAAACATAATAATAAAGAAAATATTATGGACAAGAAAGTTATTGAAGAAATAAACAAACTAAATGAGAAATACAAAGAAATGTTAACTCATAAAGTTAAAATAACTTTAGAGAAATATAAGTTTTTGTCTTATTCAATAAGCCCCAAATACTTACATAGACTTAAAAATAAAACAAAAAGATTGAATAAACAAAACCATATCAAAGAAATATTTTCTCTAAGGAAAAAGAAGAATGTTTCTAGTATACCAGAAATACTGGATGAATTTAGAAATCACTTTCACAAGATTAACCATAACAACATTAACATGGAACCTAAAGATAAAATAAAGGAGTTTATAACCACAAACATGAATAAAAGCTTAATAAACAACAGATTAAACTATTGGACAAGAGTATTTCATATACAGAAGTTATTACACAAATAAATAAGCTTAAATCAAACAAAGCACCGGGTAATGATGGTATTATACCAGAGATATATAAAATCCTTTCTAAAACTACATATTCATTAATACATAAGGTTTTTATTTTGGCCCAAACTGAGTTAATAACCCCCCCATCTTGGCAATATACATTTATTTCACCAATTTTAAAACCTAATAAAGATCCAACTAGATGTTCTTCATATCGACCCATCTCATTACTTAATGTTGATTATAAAATGTTTATGAGTATTTTTGCTGATAGATTAAAGACAATCATCCCCGGCATTATAGATATAGATCAGACGGGCTTCATTGTAAATAGAAATACTTTTGATAATATAAGAAGAACTTTAACATTAATTGATTTTGCAAATAGGAAAAAGAAAGATTTAACACTTATTAGTCTTGATATAGGTTCAGCATTTGATTCAGTAAGTTGGGACTATCTGTTTACCTTACTGAAATGCACAAACTTCTCTGATGCATTTGTAAATTTAATTGAGCATTTATACAAAGGAATGCTGGCTTATATTAAGGTAGGAACATATATTTCACAAAAAATACCCATTCTTAAAGGTACAAAGCAAGGATGTCCACTTTCTCCACTATTATTCACTTTAGTAATGGAGCCTTGGGCTAATTTGATTAGAAAAGTACTGACATAGTGGGGTTCGAAATAGACGAAAATACAACATCAAAAATTCAACTTTTTGCAGATGATGTTCTAATTACACCAGCAGGATCTAATTCTTCTATGCAGTCTTTATTTGATAAAATGATGAATTTTAAAAGTATTTCTGGTTTAATATTCAATGAAGAAAAAACTAAAATACTACCTATATATACACGAAAAAATATTCTCATTAGTGATTTTACTAAATATGTACCCAATTCAGGTCAGATAACTTATTTAGGTATAATACTATCTAAAGATATTAAATCTATTATATATAATAACTATAATACCTGTTTTCTTAATATACAAAATCTTTTTAATACCTGGAATAATATGTTTTTTACTATGGAGGAGAGACTTACAATTATTAAAATGATAATATTTCCCAAGATTTTATACTTAATGCAATCAATAATACTTTCACCTACAAAAATAATTATCAAGAAACTGAATACACTAATGTTAAATTTCTTATGGGCACCTAATAGACCTAGGATTGCATTAAAGAAACATACTAATAGCTGGTCTCAAGGGGGTATTTCTTTTCCAGACTTTAATTTATATATTATCTCTTCTATTATAAAAGTTATTACTTTATTAATAGATCAGTCATATATTGCAAAATGGAAAGATTATTGGGAGCTAATTAGTATGCACTTCATGAAAATCTCCTTAACACATAAAAAATATGATTGTAAATAACTCCATGTTGTGGTTGCTAAAGGAATTTTGTACTTCACATATTACACCTAAACATATGGTTTGTTACCCATTAAATATTATTATTAGTTATCGTAACTTTATATTCATGCACCCTAAGTATAGGGAATGGAATTTTATTGTATTTCCTATAATGTATACTCAGGGTATGCTTATGTCATCTACTTCTGAAGGAGCTCATTTAGCTATAGATAATGATCTAAAGTACTGGTATCAGCTGATATCTGATAATAAAGTTAAAAATCTAGATTTCTTAAAACAAGAATTTGATCTAAGAGAAACTTGCTGGTTAGAGGTTCAGATCTTTAGACAACATCTCATTGATAGAATAGATCTAATGTCTATAACAGTTAAAGAATCTATTCCAAAACTGATTGATTACTTGATATTAAATTTACAGCATAAAGTTTCTGATAAAGGTAAACTTTCATATATACATAAAATTATCAGACAAGAAACTTTTTACAGTGTAGATTCATACTGGAATTATTTCACCTCTATTAATGGGGACCCACCAACTCAACAAGATAAACAATATATATTGGAATCTGCTTATAGAACTACATCTTCCATTGTCTGGAGACTTTATACATGGAAATTTTTACATAGATCTTTTATACACCTTTGATGATGAATAAAATAAATAATAAAGATAATCTATGTAAGAGATGTAATGTAGAAATTAATGCTGACTGGGCTCATATGTTTTATGACTGTATGAAGTTGAAAGAATACTGGAAGTCAATTAATGAATTTTTGCAGGCTCTTTTACAGATAATTTCATTATTTCTAAATCTCTTATATTATTCAACACACCTGTACCTCAATGTGTTAAAAGATTAAGCTTCCCTTGTTATGGTCTATCCTAGCAGTGGCCAGGAAAATAATAACTAGAAATTGGATTTCAGATACACCTCCTTCGTTCAATGAATTTAAAATGTTATGAATATAATGTGCCATATGGAAATAAGCACAATTAGAATGAGAACAACTAGAAAAACATCATATTATATTGTATGGGATAATTTACAAAATTTGTTAAAAAAAATTCTAATTTCAATAGCACGGTATTTTAGTTTAATTAATTGATCTGATTGTAGTGGATGTCTTTGTAAATACTTTAGTTGTTTTGTTGAATATTATAATAATACCTATTTTTAATTACTTGTATAAAATTGTTATGATATTTCTCTTATATGTTAAAACAATAAACCTGTTTTGAAAAAAAAAGAAACTGAATACACTAATGTTAAATTTCCTATGGGCACCTAATAGACCTAGGATTGCATTAAAGAAACATACTAATAGCTGGTCTCAAGGGGGTATTTCTTTTCCAGACTTTAATTTATATACTATCTCTTCTATTGTAAAAGTTATTACTTTATTAATAGATCAGTCATATGTCGCAAAATGGAAAGATTATTGGGAGCTAATTAGTATGCACTTCATGAAAATCTCCTTAACACATAAAAATATGATTGTAAATAACTCCATGTTATGGTTACTAAAGGAATTTTGTACTTCACCTATTACACCTAAACATGTGGTTTGTTACCCATTAAATATTATTATTAGCTATCGTAACGTTATATTCATGCACCCTAAGTATAGGGAATGGAATTTTATTATATTCCCTATAATGTATACTCAGGGTATGCTTTTGTCATTTACTTCTGAAGGAACTCATTTAGCTATAGATAATGATCTAAAGTACTGGTATCAGTTGATATCTGATAATAAAGTTAAAAATCTAGATTTCTTAAAACAAGAATTTGATCTAAGAGAAACTTGCTGGTTAGAGGTTTAGACCTTTAGACAACATCTCATTGATAAAATAGATCTAATGTCTATAACAGTTAAAGAATCTATTCCAACACTGATTCATTACTTGATATTAAATTTACAACATAAAGTTTCTGATAAAGGTAAACTTTCATACATACATAAAATTATCAGACAAGAAACTTTTTACAGTGTAGATACATACTGGAATTATTTCACTTCTATTAATGGGGACCCACCAAATCAACAAGATAAACAATATATATTGGAATCTGCCTATAGAACTATGTCTTCCATTGTCTGGAGACTTTATACATGGAAATTTTTACATAGATCTTTTTATACACCTTTGATGATGAATAAAATAAATAATAAAGATAATCTATGTAAGAGATGTAATGTAGAAATTAATGCTGACTGGGCTCATATGTTTTATGTCTGTATAAAATTGAAAGAATACTGGAAGTCAATTAATGAATTTTTGCAGGCTCTTTTTACAGATAATTTCATTATTTCTAAATCTCTTATATTATTCAACACACCTGTACCTCAAAGTGCTAAAAAGGTTAAGCTTCCCTTGTTATGGTCTATTCTAGCAGTGGCTAGGAAAATAATAACCAGAAATTGGATTTCAGATACACCTCCTTCATTCAATGAATTTAAAAATATTATGAATATAGTGTGCCATATGGAAATAAACACAGTTAGGTCAAGAACAACTAGAAAAACATCTTATTACATTGTATGGGATAATTTACAAAATTTGTTAAAAAAATCCTAATTTCAATAGCATGGTATTTTAGTTTAATTAATTGATCTGATTGTAGTGGATGTCTTTGTAAATACTTTAGTTGTTTTGTTGAATGTTATAATCATATCTATTTTTAATTACTTGTATAAAATGGTTATGATATTTCTCTTGTATGTTAAATTAATAAACCTGTTTTGAAAAAAAAAGAATATAAAACAAAGCACTCAGAATGCTCAAAATGAGTTTCTAGTTAAATGAAATGTCCAAAACTGTGACACATTAATAAAAATATTTGAAATAGTTATGAAAATGTTTCAAATAATATCTGAATGGCATAAATTGTATAAAATAAGGGAAACAATTTTTTTTGCTATGTGCTACTTTTTCACATTAATTAAGGCTGCTCGAGATATCCAAAGTATACAGAGTATTTTTATGTTTGCGTAGTATTACAGTGCAGTTAATTCATAAAATACAGACATTTCAAAGCATATTTTGCAAAATACATTATTCTGAAGAGTTTTTTGGGCATTTGAATATTATTACAAGTACCTGGTGTGTGTGCATGTTCATACATAATTACAAGGGCCATATTTGCAGTGTGTTTAAGCATTCTTTGTTGGCATGGCTGAAGGATTTCAAAAACCTGGTCCACTTGTATTTGATAATAATATTGCAGAGAATTGGAGAGTGTTTGAGCAACAGTACAATATTGTCATACAAGCTGCATTTTCTGATAAAGATGCATGTACAAAGGCATTTATTCTGTTTAATTTAGCTGGTTCAGAAGCCATAGAAAGAGAGCGTTAATTTGTGTATGCACCTGCTGTGTTTGCAAGAGAGCTGAAAACTATTATACAGTGGTACAGGCTGAAACAAGAGAAGAACTGAAGTGCTTAAAACTTAAATTTAGAGAAATGTGTAACCCTAAACAAATATTACAATGGAAAGGCATATATTTTATACAATGGATGAAAATCCTGGTGAAACTTTTGCAGGCTATATAGCTGAATTGAGAAATATGGCTAAAATGTGCAGATTTTGTGTTTTAAGGAATGAGTTGATAAAAGACAGACATGTGTGGTATTAAAGATGATGCTATGAGAAAAATTTTGTTTTGTGACAGTGATTTAACTTTGAATAAGGCCATCGAGATTTGTCAGATATGAGCTCCCAGAAAAGCACATAAATATGGTTACAAATGAGAAATACATGCTTCCAGTATCTTCTAGTGCAAATGTTGGTAGTATACAACACATGGTTAAATGAAACAGGCCCAAGCACATGGCAGCAACTGTGAGACCTGTAACAGTCCCTGGTAAAACCCGTAATTTTCTAGCAAATTCCAAAGCATGCACAGTCTCAGTGAAGCAAAAGGGTGAGTCAGCAAACGTAAAGCATGCTCCCACACCTATTCTCATAGTCAGCTGTTGTAATCGTGGTGGTAATCATGTGTCTAAAAGAGAAAAGTGCTTTGCTTTTGGTGAGCAATGCCACAGATGTAAACAGTGGAATCACTTCCAAAGATTTTGTAAACCAAAAGAGGTGAATTATTTTATTAAAAGAGAACATTCAAAGAGACAGGTTGATCAATTAGAAAGCTGTGTCCCTACTTTTTATGTTGACGGTGTGTCTGTGCTTAATGAAACAGTCAATGCAGTAGATTTATGGGCAAAGAATGAAGCATTTTGTACTGTTTCGATAAATGGAAGACCAATAGAGCTCAACGTTGACAAAGATTCAAAGTGCAATGTTATGCCAGCAGAAACATTTGCTAGAGTATGTGCTGGTGAAAACCTTGATTTAGCAAAGTGTGCAGAGCTTGTTGCTTATGGTGGTGGAGAAATTCATATTGAAGGCTCAGTAGTGCTTTCATGTTAGTCTGCTGGGAACATCTATGGCATGCAATTTTTATGTAGTTAAAAGGCATGTACAGTCATTATTAGGCTTCAGAGACAGTTTGAAAATGGGACTGCTTTCATTTAATAAGGAGGTCTGCCACATAAGCTTGAAAGACAACTGTTCTAATTTCACCCAGTATATTTTTTCTACTTATGCAGATCTTTTCAAAGACAAACTAGGCAAACTCCCAGTTCTGTATCCCATGGAGTTAGACCCTGACGTCAGTCCAGTTGTCAGACCAGCCCAGAAAGTTCCAGTAGCTATGCAGAACATAGTCAAAGCTGAGCTAGATAAAATGGTGCAGCAAGGTGTGATTTGCCCAGTTGACAAACAAACTGAATGGATATCTTCCATGGTAGTAGCTCATAAGAAAAGCTCAGATAATACCAGAATATGTATTGATTCACGAGATTTAAACAAAGTGCTAAAAAGACCTCATCTTCCAATGCATACAGTTAAAGAAGTCACTGTTGTTATGCCAAATGCCAATTACTTTTTTCTGTTTTGGATGCAAAGAGATCATTTTGGCAAATTTTGCTTTACCATAAATCTTCATTGCTAACCACCTTCAGTACTTCTTTTGGCAGTACAGATTTTTGAGAATACCTTTTGAGATAAATTCTGCCAATGAAGTCTTCCAGTCTGCCATGGAACACATTTCTTTTTTGGATATCAGTGTGCTGTTATAGTAGATGATATTCACGTAGGTGGTAATGGTGAAGCTGAGTATGAAAGAAACCTCAAGAAAATTCTGAAAAGAGCACGTGAAGTGAATCTTAAGCAGATTCCTCAACAGTGCAAGTTCAGGTTATGAAAAGTTGTTTATGATGGTCATTTGTTTACAAGTTAAGGCTTTCAACCAGATACTTTCAAGCAAACAGCAATTCTTGAGATGCCAGCTACAGGCAATGTTCAAGTCCTACAATGTTTTCTTGGCATGTTTAACCACATAGGCAAGTTCATTCCAGACTTGAGCCAACTTTCAGCACCACTCAGAGAGTTGACATAGGAAGATGTTTCCTGGTCCTGTTTAGATCAACACTGAAGACCGTTTGATGTCCTGAAACAGAGTATTGCCATTCCACCAACTCTCATATACTATGATGTCCACAAAACAGTAACTCTTTCTTGTGATGCTTCAAAGTCTGGTCCAGGAGCAGTCATTCATTAGGAGGGTAGACCAGTAGCCTATACATCTAGAACTCTAACCCAGACTGAGCTGTAGTATGCTTAGACAGAGAAGGAGCTTTTGGCAATTGTGTTTGCATGTTCGAAGCTCCATGACTATATTTATGGCTGCCCAATTCAAACTGAAACAGATCAGCAACCTCTAGTCACTATTTTGAGAAAGCCTATGCATGCAGCTCTTGCCAGATTGCAACGCATTGCAAAAGTATAATGTTAATGTTGTCTACACAAAAGGCAAACTCCTTTATCTTGCTGATGCTTTATCCAGATCGCACAGAAATACCATGAAAATGAGCACCTTGAGTTTGAAGTCATGGAAGTAAGACATTTTTCTTCCACATGTCTTGATGAGCTTAGAAGTCACACAGCCTCAAATCCAATTCTTCAGAAGCTCATCCACTTTATCAGTCAAGGATGGCCATCAAAGTAATCTAGTTTACCTCATGACCTGCAACTATACTTTCCTTACAGAGATAAGATTTTGCCTAACAGTAGTATCATCATGAAAGGTCCAATACTGATTGTTCCAAAATCCTTATAACAAGAGTACATTACTATCTTGCATTGTGGCCACCCAGGAACTGATTCTACCAAAAGAAGGATGAGAAGACTAGTATTTTGGCCTTCTATGTCAAAGGATATTGATAGAGTACTTTCATCTTGTTCTGTATGTAATAATACCAAACCATGTCAACAAAAAGAACCACTTCATCTAAACCAGATTCCTGAACTACCTTGATCAACAGTAGCTACAGACATTTTGAAATGGAATGGCAACATTACTTGGTATTAGTTGACTCTTATTCAAATTGGTTCGAGATTGACCTACTTCCTAATCTAGCATCTAGTACTGTCATTACTAAGTTGAAGCATCATTTTGCAATCTTTGGTATTTGACACAAAGTTATTTCTGACAATGGTACACAGTATACAAACCAGCAGTTCAAGAGATATGCTGAAGAGTGAGACCTTACTCCTGTTAAGACTAGACCTGAGTACCCACAGTCAAATGGTTTGGCAGAATGTGCAGATCAAAGTGCAAAACGGTTATTAGAGAAGTTAAAATGAGATGCAGTTGAATGGTGCAGTGGTGCAGTGGTTGTGTTGTTGCTTCAAGGAAGTGATTTTCCAGTTCGATTTTCAGCAGGGGTGCTTTCTGTGTGGAGTCTGCATGTCCTCCCTGCATTCATGTGGGTTTCCTCTGGGTGGTCCAGTTTCCTCCCATGTTGTTACAATAAGCATCTAGAGCATTTCTCCTCGAGCCTCCAATGAAAATTGGCCTCATTCCAAGTCGGACTTTCTGAGTAAACAAATATTAGATAAATAAATAAAATAAATATAACAATAGCAATGTTTTTCTGAATCTCCTGAATCTCCAAAATATTCCTTGTAATAAACATCTTGGTTCACCTGCACAAAGGCTTTAGTCAAGGCAAACCAGGACCACACTACCAATCGGTAGCAATCCATTGCTTCCCTGTGCTAAGAACAGCAAAGCAGTGACAGTTCAAATCATGAAAAGGTGTTTGTACCAGGAGTTTTATTATGATAAGTCCAGGAAACTGCTCAATCCATTACGAGAAGGGGAGATAGTGAGGATGCAGACATCCAAAAGTTTTGATCAGATTGAAAAGTGTATGTCCTGAGCCGAGATCATACATTGTGAAATCACAAGGAATAGAATTTACGTGGAACTGGAAACATTTGGTACTGGTATCTGAGCCTGTATTGTAGCATCTTGCCTGTGAAAAAGACATGTAGCCCAGGCCGGTATGACCCTGACCTTGAGTAGCATCTTACCCTCACCAAGAATGATGCCACAATATGAAGACAAGATGATCAATTTCAATGATTGGCTTAAGAATTGGTGTCATTCAAAGGGGATCCAATACCTGTCAGCATGGGATGACATGCTCAACAAGCCATGATGCTTCACTAGGGACAGCTTGCACCTGTCACCCCTTGGCTTTTGGATATTGGCAAAGGCTCTTGCTACCCCCATAGTGCCTTTTTTAGTCAAGGCTCAAAAGACAAACCCACCTCCATAGGTATCACAAGGGATAAGAAACTAAGAGTAATGCTACTCGACGCCAGAAGTCTAAACCTCAAGATGCATGCACTTGAAACTCTCCTTAGCATGGAGAACATCGATATCTGTGCAGTAACAGAAACCTGGTTCAAGGCTCCCGAGAGCACCCCAACACTACCAGGTTATACCTCATACCATGCTTTTCAGCCCCAAAACTTGGACCAAACCACAAAAGGAGTGGGAGTATCAATATTCGTCAAAGATACCCACACCTCCAGGTTGGTGGCACAGCACGAAGCATCAGAGACTATCCATGTGCAACTAACAGTAGGTAAAACTGCCTTCCAGTTTATAGCCTGCTACAGACCACCCTCCCAAACCCAGGAACCCCAATCGGCCTTCCTGAGAATACTGGAAAATATGAAGGTCTCTCCAAACACTATTATATTGGGCGACTTCAACTACCCAAACATAGACTGGGAGCATTACTCTAGCTCCAACACCCTAGCCCAAAGGTTCCTAGAATTTATAAACTCAAATGCTATGGAACAACTTGTTACCACTCCCACAAGAGGGGAAAACATACTGGACCTGATCATCACCAACATGGAGACACTATGCTCCAGACCAGAAGTGCATCCCTCACTGGTAAGATCAGACCATAAACTAATCTCACTGGATATTTAAATCCCGACCCCAACCCCTGCCCAGAAAACCACAGTGAAAAACTTCTCTAAACTAAATTTCACACTCCTCAAAACTGAGGTGGAATCCTTCAAAGCCCCCGGGCCTGTGGAAAATACGGCCCAGACCGCAGAATCCTTTATAAACGCATTCTATGAACACCTTCAGGAATGCATGGATCATGCAATCCCAAATAAAACCAAGACCCAATCCTCCAAAGGCAGACGTCCTGTCTGGTGGACCCCAGCCATAAACAAACTATACAATAGAAGGCGGAAGGTACTACATGATAGAGCAAAATCCCAAAAAGGGAAGGCATCTCTGATCAGTATTAGCAAAAAACTACGGGAACTCATAAAATCATCTAAGGCCAGCTTCGAGAGAAAAATTGCACAGGACACTAAGGATAATCACAAGGCTTTCTTTAGTTATGTTAGGAACCTGGGTGGGAATTCCCAGATATGCTCAGAATTCATCCAAAATGACAAAAAATACACCGATCCCACAGACATTGCCATCATCCTAGCTGACAGGTTCAGCGCAAACTTCTCCCCCCACTTCCCCACCAAAAGGGCAAATATCTATCCCAACAGAGTGCTGCCCCCCTGACATCTCAGATGCTCAGGTAAGAGCTGCCCTCTCCAAAGCAAAAAACATAGCATCAATGGGACCAGACGGTGTCCCGGGCTGCATCCTACATGAACTCCAAGAAGAGCTAAACCCAAACATAAAACTACTGTTCAATCTCAGCCTTACTACAGGATATGTGCCCAAAGAATGGCGCGCAGCAACAGTGGTCCCTCACCTCAAAGGTGGTGCCTCAACGGATCTTGGAAACTATCGCCACATAAGCCTGACTAGCTTGGTCTGCAAAGTTATGGAAAGGATCATCATTGACCTCATAAATAAAGATATTGGGGACCTACAGACACTGGATCCTACCCAGTTTGGCTTTGTTAAGGGCAGATCCTGCCACTTAAACCTGGTCAGTTTCTTTGAAACAGTCATCAAGGCCATTGACGAGGGGAAGGTGGTCTACACAGCCTACCTGGACCTCACAAAAGCCTTCGATACAATACCCCACTCCGGCATTATAGATAAGCTCACCAGCTTAAATATAAACCCCTATGTCACTAGATGGGTTGCAAACTGGCTCAAGGACAGAACCCACATGGTTAGAATTGCTGGAGCCATGTCAGACTCCAAACCAGTTACAAGTGGCATCCCACAAGGCTCAGTCCTGGGACCTCTCTTGTTCGGTATATATTTCTCAGAGGTACAGGTCAACACGGAAGGACTGTGGCTGACCAAGTTCGCAGATGCCTGCAAACTGGGTGCCATAATCGACTCTCCAGCTGACACAAGCATCCTCCAAAAGGGCCTCATAGAAACAGACAACTGGTGCCAGAGCCATGGCCTCAAGCTAAATGCCAAAAAGTGTATAGACATCCCCTTTGGCAAAAACAAAGTGCCCACAAATTACCACATAGGTGGTAATCCATTAAGTACAGAAGAAGTAATTAGGGACCTGGGGACCCAAGTTGATAGAAATCTCTCATTTGACAACCACGTGGCGAAAGTGGTTAGAAAAACATTTTATATAGCCCACCTAATCATGAAGGGATTCACATCTAGATCAGGGGAGGTCATCGTGCCTCTTTGCTCATCCCTCATCAGGCCCATAATTGAGTACAATGCCCCTTTTGGGATGTACCTTACCAGACACCTGCAGCAACTGGAAAGACCCCAAAAGTACCTCACCAAGAGGATCAAAGGGCTCAAACAGATGCCATATGCTGCCCGGTTAAAGAAACTCCAGCTCTACTCAGTGGCATACCACCTGCTCAGAGGCGATCTGTGCCTGATGTATAAAGCCATGTCCAACCCGGAATTAATGGACATGCTGCACTTCAGAAAATCCAAATCCCATCGAGCTACGCGCTCGAGAGACTTGAATCTCAGCACTGAAATAAATAGGACATGCTGGAGGGACAGATTCATAACCCAGAGGCTCCCTTCACTCTGGAATAAAATCCCAGTCCAGGTTAGGCAGAGTCCCACATTGATTCTCTTCAAGTGGAATCTTGATGAGTGGATGGGAGATCGTAGGTTTACCCCGGCTATCACTTCTGTGTCACTGTTAGACAGAGGCACAGTATACTAACCTCGAAAAAGGGCATAGCAAAATTAATTTAAAATGGGTGGCGAAAACCAAACACACTCTGGCTAGGCTTATAAATGCCTTAGGGCAGATAGCCTAGTATGAACCTATGAACTCTTGATCTCAGAGTGAGTTATTCAGTGTTCCAGATCCAGAGGACATTCTAGCAAATATCCCTGCTCCTGAGAAGATTCCCTAAACTCCTGAGACAGATTGTTCACCAATGACTGTCCCTATTGCTAATCCCAGACCTAATTGCTATATCAATAGATTAAGTTGCATTTCCTGACCATGTTCCAGATAAATAGTGACTTGGACATCACATTTTATTTCTCAGTGTCTATATAATTGCATGTCTTTTTTTGCAGATGTCATTTTTTGTGGGCAATTCACTAAAGAGGGATAGTGTAGATCAGTATGCATGCATACCTTTAAGAAGCTTTCCATGGGCTTGCACATGTGTATAAATACTGAGCACATAACAGCCAGACTGCCATTTTGTAGAGGACTGTTGAGATGTAAGCATACATGTATATAATGGTCAGTCAGTTAATCAGTTTGTTTATATTTTATGTTGCTGCAATCAATTCTGATGTATTACTATATTATAAAGCTATAAATGTACTACCCCACCTGTTTGTCTTGAATGATAACATAGTACGAGCAACAAGAATGTTTATAGATAAAAGAACCAGACAGGAAATAATCTGCTGATTTATCATTGAAGAACACACTGATATGTAAATCAAGCTCAGTGTGCATTGAGAAAACATAACCACTGCAGAGACTTCCACTAAATACCCTTCATTTGCTGTGGTTGAAGCAAGCAATGGGACTTCTTCCCCAGTGTCTCTTGAAGTAAAGAAATGTAATACTTTTTTTCCTTGGAAAATACAGTTATGTAAGCTACACTTATCCATAATAGATGTTTGAATTCCTTGCTGTTGCAAGAGCCTTTTAGCTATATGGGCTGTGTCCTGTGCATGACACAACAAACAGCCAACAGCTAAAAGCTTTGGATTCCTCCCTCACCTTCATTCTCAATGATGACTGGCTATCTCCTTGAAGGGAATAAGCATTCTGAGTGAAGATTTAATCAAGACTTTCTTGGCCAGAAGGAAAGAAGAAGTGCACTCGTGCAGTACCTTTAAAGATATAATGCCATATATCTTTATATGTCAACAAGTAACTATAAACAAAAAGTAGAAGGAATGGAGGGTGGGTGTGGTTACTGCAGCAGTGAGGAAGTCCCACATCTGCCGTTATGGGTAAGTATATCCTACACAACTGTATTATGTTCATCATTCCTACTGAGGTGGTAGCCTTTTGGATATATGGACTGATTACCAAAGCCTATCCAACATAGCAGGAGGACAGATATGGATCCAGAAATCCAAAGGGAATCATCCAAGCAAAGCCTACCCTGGATCTAGAGAAGCAGTCCAGTTTGTAATACCTGGTAAAGTTATGTACAGAGGATCATGTAGTTACATCTAGAATACTTCTAGAATCCAGCCCTTTCTAATATGAAATCAAAGAAAATGCAATTGTGGGGATTCCAAGATGATGGACAGTCTGCGAACACTCTCTCATTGCAGCTACACAACTCTCTATTTGAATCTTCATAATCAGGAATCATCAAACTATAATCTCATCCTAAGGTGGACCCTAATAATATCAAATGAACATCTGGATAATATCAGTCTTTAAATTACTCTGTTTTTACTTTGCAAATACATAATTTTCCTCCTGAATACTTCTACAGCAAAGTTGCATGGTATTCACAGGCCTAACCTTAATTGTAGTAAAGGCAGTATATAGTAAACAACTGTTTTCAAATAAAACTTAAACATGCTTAATGACCAGGAACAAATGGACTTACACACGACGTAAACTAAGTTATCACAAATTGGTTCACCAGAAGAAGAAACCTTATTGAAAAAGGCAGTGAACTCTAAAATAACAAGATACAATTAAATCTACTTCTAAGGCAAAATCTGATGGGTCTTATTCCATGGATGACCTAAAATTTGCTGTAATGCCTATACAGTCTGCCATTCAAAATTTCTCAGACCAAATGACAAACTTTGAAACTACACTGAAACACATTGCTTCTCGTTTAGAGCATGCTGAAGTCAAATCAACAGCTAATGAGATGAAAACTGAATAACTCTATAAACAGCTAAAAAATAATGAATCTGTCGTAGCAGACATGCAGCAAAAGCTTACAGATCTGGAGGCATGTAGCAGAAGAAATAATATCCTCGTATGAGGAATTCTGAAACATACAACCAAGCACAACTTTAGGACACTTTAAAGAAGATCTTCCCTTCCCTGCTGGATAACCACTCCAATCCCAAGGATATTGTAATAGAAAGAGCTCATAGAGCTCTTCGTAGATCGCAAAACCCAACCAATCCTCGCCAGATCTACTCTAAGATCTTAAACTACGAGCATGTTCAAGAAATACTTCATGCAGCAAAACAAAAAGGAGCATTAATCTGTCACGGACATTAAATTACATTTGCTCAAGATTTACCAATGCTAATTAAACAAGCAAGACAACAGCTGGCTCCCTTTTGTGCTTTTCTCCTTTCCAAAATAGTAAAATTTCAAATGAAATATCCTGGTATCTTATCCTTCTCAAAGAATGACCAGAACTTTTTGATTAAAAATCAATCAGAACCTAAAGCTGCCTTTATTACATCTTTCGGAGGACTCCCAAAACTCTGAAGAAGTATATACCCTGAATGTAAACAAAAAGGCTAGGTCTAACCTACCTTGTATCTGATTCACCTAAACCTTCAATTCAGGTGAAGAGTGTTGTCCAAAGAAGTCTTAAATGGCTGGGTAATTCCGTTACTTCCCTGTACCATTAAAATCTGTTTTGCTTTAAGCAGGCATGATAGGGGCTACAAACAGTAGGTTGCAAGCTCCGTTGTAACCTTCTAAGCGACGGATAGCAGCAGCCTATTTTGTCACGCCAGAAAACACATACCCCGGGATTCATGAACCTTGCGCCAGGCGCACGCATGGCGTAGGCGCCACAATGCCAGACATGGCCGCCGAGCGATTCAGGTACGATCCAAACCCACGTGCATCAGCGGCGTACGCCGGAGTTGCGCCGCCTCCAGCGTAGGTATGTTAAATACCCCATGTGCGGTGTTGCACCATGCAAATGAAGGCAAGTAGCGATTCACAAAGTGGCGCGGGCGTAGCATAACAGCACGGCAATGTAAACCAAAAAAAAAAAACGGTTTACATATATCCAAACAAGACATAGGAGTGACGGAAGGCTGCCAACGTCATGTGTCATAGTGGTGCAACATGGCAATGTGGAAAGAAACCGAGAATGTCAAAGGAAAACCTGCAGAAAATGTAAATAACGACAGAAATGTCATGTACGCAAAAACCACAGCAGAACCCCAGGACATGTCCGCGGAAGGTGAGGAACAATGAAGTAATATGACAATGCCATAAAAGAGCAGTATAAGACACATCAGCATCACAGCCACAATACACCATAGTATGAATGGAAAGCCACAACCACAGCCCAAGGGTTGCCAAGGAGTGGCGTCGGTGTCTGGCGCCGTAACCATGTATTAGTAGTCAATGCCATGCAAATGAGGCAGATAATACTGAATCGCAAAACCCCCGCCGGCGTAAGGCTGCACCAAACGGCGCAGCGGTAAAACACCGAGGAGTGGCCTAGAGGAAACACCTGTCAATCGCAGAGGGGTGTGCCGCTGTAGGAGGAAGCACATTGGAGCCCAGCAAACCTGGGCTGTACAATGCACATCACAGCATCAGGACCGGCGTGTGAGGAAATAGATGCGCTGAGAGTATACAATGCACGCACAGATGCATGTGCACGAGGAGGACTACGTTCCCCAAACCAGTCATGTGACGGCTGCCCCGTCAACAACCATGGATACAGGAAGGTGATGCGGAGAATATGAGGAAATGCGGAAGCAGTGTAATTGGAGTCGTAATGAGCAATTAACACCAATCAACCGACGGAGGGCAATCGGCGGCAGCTGACAACTCTGCATGCAGAAATCTGCAAAACGGGAAAGGGGAGGAATATGAATGCAAAGAAAGTAGTGGATGTTGCAGAAATGCAAAGAGCGAAGAACCGATACAGCACAGCCAAGGAGAGAGTTATCATAACGGCGGCGGCAGACAAAATGCATGACATGTCATGTGCCTGCAGGATGCACTCCCGTAAATAGTAGGTGCAACGTGCAGAAACAGTAACGTAAGGTGTAAAGCTAAACCAATGCAGGCAAGTGTAATGTAACACCAAAGGCAACAGCGTTGCAGTGCCAACGGTAAAACACGGTAGATAACCCACAGATACGGCAGCAGAGACACACCCAATGACATCACCGGGTGTACAGCACAACACTATAAAGTGGGAATGCACACAACACACAGCGCGAATTCCCAAACGCTGCGCCTTACGGTGTAAACACACGGGGAACTTTTAAAATGTATATGTTGGGTGCTGCCATGGCCGTGATGCATCAGCATGTGTTAGAGACAGACGGAGTTGCGGAGGAGGGTGCCGACAACTACCGGAGGCCTCAGAGGAGAAGGAGAGTGTTCAGACCAAGGGTGACCTACCAGGGGCTGCAAGACCTGGAGATAGTAGAGCGTTACAGAGTGGACAGGGACACGTTACAGCAAATAGTGGAGCTGTGCCGGCCAAGCCTGAGAACAAGAGACAACAGAGGGGAGCCCATCCCAGTGGACACAAAGGTATGTGTAAGCTTGCGAATACTGGCAACAGGTACCTTTCAAAGGCCAACCGGGGATATAATGGGCATCTCACAGGCATCAGCATCCAGGGTACTACACCAGTTTCTGGATGCCATGCTACGACATGCCCATGAGTATATATACTTCCCCAGATCTCAGGAGGAGTTGGCTAGCAATATGCGCCACTTCCACCGTGTGGCACAATACCCGGAGGTACTGGGTGCGATAGACTGTACGCACATAGAAATCAAGTCACCAGCCCGGTGAGCAGGGTAGATGCTACACAAACCGCAAGGGATTCACCTCCATCAATTGCCAGGTCGTGTGCAATGCGCAGGGCATTATCATGGATGTGTGTGCTGGCAGCCCCGGAAGCTACCACGACTCCCATATCTGGCATGCCTCACAGCTGTATCAGGTATTCGCCAGGGGGGACATCGCACAAGGTCACCTTGTGGGGGATGCTGGCTACGCATTGGAGCCATGGATGATGACACCCATCAGAAATGCACACACACACATGCAAGAACGTCATAATGAGGCACACGCACAAACCAGAATAATCATAGAGCGTGTGTTTGGGATGTTGAAATCACGGTTCCGGTGCTTGGATACATCTGGTGGAGCCTTGCAGTACTCTCCAGGCACATGTGCCCACATATTCATAGTATGTGCTATGCTACATAATATGATCCTGCGGAAACAGCTGCCAAAGGGACATAATGGTGTAGGGCCACCAAGCCCGCCACAACTGCCAAGGCAAGCACAGGCACAGGGCGTTCAGTGCCATGAACACACTGTGCCAGCCCCAGTAGGCAGACGGAGGCGTACCCAATATGCCTATGCCTTGGCAAAGAGGGAATGTATAGCACATACTCTGACAGCGTAGGCCCCATGGACTGACACCTCCCTACCTGCACACACAGTGAAATGGATGGCACACAAACATGTCCGCCCGTAATGTGTACTGTATGGACGGTCCCATGTGTGACTCCAACATAGGTAGCACCCAAACACTGCACAACCAACAGCCAGCGGAGCATGGAACGCCAACACCTCAACCGCACGCGGGTCCGACAGCAGACGGCGTAGCCGTATGCTGCCATGTTCGGCGCAAGGTGTCTACATATGTACATATGTGCATACACAAATATGGATATAGATATCATTACACACGTAGAAATATATGTACACATACACAGATATAAAGTACAACAAGTTCAACAGGGAATCACAGGGATGCAAGGTTACAGATGCAGTAAGATGCAAACTCTCAACATAGTAAACATACTGAACGACAACCCGACTATCCGGGAGGGTGGACAGAGCAGGGAACGCCACCCATGGAAAGGTCAACCCACCTAAATGCATATTCGCCATTCGGGATGATCGCTAGGCCACGATACAGTAACAGGACATGTGCGTGTAATATTCTGAGGATATGAGGGCGGAGGTAGACACCGCCGCCGGCGACGTGTTCAACGTAGGTACTGTGTGCAACCGTCCCTGCGAAAGCGGCAGTATGTCTATGTGTGAGGTGAGGGTGTCGTGTGTTCTGCTGTGCCAGTGTAATGTGTGTGACACAATAAAATGTGTATGTAGGTGGCATGTGACAGGCGGAGTGGAATAACATGTGTAGGCATACAGTATAGGAACCACAGGTGTATGTATAGCAGTACCCACAAAGTAGTACTGAGAGCTCCTCACTGGCTAGGCGTGGCGACGTAAAACGATGCAAATCGAAAATGTCCCAGAATGTACCACAGGAGTATAGCCAACATGACATGCAAAGGACACATGTACAAACCATCACCGTATGTATGGCGCCGACATGTTAATTCCAATACGATATATCGGCAACGTTACGCAGCAATAGTTATGTACCGCGGAAATACGCATGTGCTACCCCGGCACCGATCGTGGACACGTATCGTCCCATAAACACCGCTGTGTGTTCTACGAGTGTTAAACAAGCAATCACCACCCGAATAGGTGGCAACCGGTAGCATACAGGCCGTCCCAACTACAGGACCACAATGACCGTAAATATCCGTGACAAAATGCCAAAGGATAGTCGGCACCTACGAACAGCTGCAGATATACTACCGATGTGACGGAGGAATACATGCAGGAAGCACACAAGCAGGCGGTACCGACAGCAGACGACATCAACAAAACCTACACTCCTAGAACAACAGACAGGTAACTTGTAACTCCCCAGGCAGGGATGGAGCACACACAGAAGCATACCGTAATAACGCATAAAATGCAAGGCCCACAACCCGCACTGCCACCCACAGCCGCCGATATACCCCATCGCACATATCAAAGGGATACAATCCGAAATAGCAGCACAAACATACAGGCAGTTAATGACAGCGGCATACCTGCAACATCCCGCGTGGGAACCACTATCAGCAGCGGATGCATACCTGCATCCATTGTGTACAGGAATACAAGAGCTATGTTACACATCAGAATGCGAAACGCCATCGACAGACGCCGGCAGGACATGGACACCCACATGTGGAACATAATACCATACCCAACACACACAATCCAAGGCTAACACCACAGCCAAATGTACCTGATGCGACACATAGCGGTTGTAGTCACACATAATATAACACAATACATACCATCCAAAAGGAGGGGGGCGGGAAACCCAACGGCCCGGGCAAAAATAAACCCCGGGGGGCCGGGGCCAACACCCAAAAAGGGGGGGGTCCCCAAATGGCAAAGACCCCCACAAGGAACACAATTGGGGGAACCCAAGGGCGGGGTGACAATAAAACCCCGGAAGTAAAGGTAGCCCATACCAACAAAGCTTTAACCCACAAACCACCACTTGAGGGGGAAAAAAGGAAAAATAAACCAAACAAAAAGGGTTGAAACCCCCCCAAAAATTGAACCAAAATATGAGGGCTAATCGGCACTTAGGAACCTTTTTGGAAAAATCCCCCCATAAAAGAATGGGAAAAATGGAGAAACCTCCCCAAAAACCCCCAACCCCGGGCCCCCCAAGGCCCAAAACCAGGGGGACATCCAGGGACAAAACGGGGAAACCCAAGGGGGATCAAAACACAGAACAAGGGAAAGGCGGGGTGTGGCAGGGGAATGTAAAAGAAGTCCCACAGGGGTAGGCAGGGAATTAAGGAAACAATGGAGGGCAGTAGTAAAGAAAATTCCCCCCCAATGCACAATGCCCCCTAGGGTACCATGGGTTTTAAAAATAAAAGTACCATGAGGGATGTTAAAAAACATAAAGTATGGTACATCATGAGGACCATCCCTGTGTTTGCATTCCAGGTATTTTGGCCTGGGGGGTAGGGGACGGTGTACAAATTGGCCCCCCTGGAAGGTGTCCTGTAAGCTTTGGGGGCGGGCCCCCAAGGGCAACAATGAGGTCTGGGCGGGTCCATGTGAAAACACAGTGAAGGGTAAAACATTGTCCACCCCCATGGTGCCCTGGACACCCCAAAGGGGGAATGAAACCGCTGCAAGGGGCGCTGCTGTGGGGATGTGGGCCCCACACCGGGGAGTTAAAGGGCCAGTGCCACAGTGTGTCCCGGGGGATGTCAAGGCCCTACCACAGGGGTTGCAAAAGTCTGTGGGTAAACGGGCCCCAGGCAAGGCAAGGGGCCAGTTCCTTGCAGCCCCTGCCTTACTGCCCCCCTTGCAAACCCAGTAAATATTAACCCATCAGAATCCCCGGGGGTCCACGGTAAAATGCACCACAGGGTGGAAAATGCAGTGGTACAAAATGTGTTGATTGTCTTTGCTATTTTAAACTTTGACCGGGGTTACATGCGCAACATCCCGCATGGAAATTGTACCATTGTGGGGAACTAATGTGAAAACCCCGGGAATTTGGCAAAATTTAAAAGGGAAACCCCAGAAACACAATACCAGTTGTTGGCCCTGCGGGGGCCCACCCAAGGGGGAATATGGAAACCCAACATACCAGGGGGCATGGGGTTGTCCAAAACCTAAAATGTGTTTGGAAGGTATGGGAATTTTAATCCAGTGAACCCGGGGAGTGGGGTATCAAAAATCCACCAGGGAAAATTTTCCTGAAAATGCATCACTTGTAATTCCCACACAAAACCCCCCCCCAGGGTTTTTACGGGATGGTTTGGAGGTGGAATGTGCCGGAAAATGTAATGGGGGACCAATGAAGAGGGAATTTCCCCGGACCCCATTTTGGGGAAAAATTTTAACAAATATTTTGAAAGGGGGGGACAATGACTAGGATGGGGTTCCCAACATGCCCCACAGGCGGGGTAGCATGATACTTGCACCACTGTGTGTTGCCAAGTCCTGCAAAACCCTGGGAAAGGGTAGGGGATGTGATGGGGGAAATGTGTACTTTTGCCAAACCCCCAAAGGAATTTTAATGGTCTAAGGGCCCAAATGTGGGATGGCCTGACCTGTTCCCCTTTTTCCCCCCCTGAAGGGGTTGAAAAAGGGGCCCACTTTATTTTGGGGGCTTGGGGCACACCCACCCCCAAAGGGGCCGAAACATAAATTAAAAAGAGGGGGGAAATGTGGGGAACCCCACCAAAAAGGGAGATGGGTAAAGGTAAACCCACTCCCCAATGGTATGGTGGCGGGGTTGGGGGCAATTACACCTAAAAGGGGCTAGCATTTAACCAGTGGGTTGCTGCAAGCAAAAACCCCTGGGGTTCCCCCAATGGGTTGGATGACAGGGACGGGCCCAAACAATGTGCAGGAAAATGATTGCCACGGGGAAAACCGATGCCATGTAAAAAAGGCCCTTATGGTGAAGTGAAAAGGGGGAACCCAGGCTATTTTGAACCCAACCCCAATTTTGCCCGGCCCAATGCCAAACCGGAGCTTTTAATGGGGAATTTTCCCCAAGCATACCCCACGGGTGACCCAACATAAAGAAGGGGTTGGTATGTGGGGGCGCTTTTATGGTTCCAGAGGACAACCATCCAAGGGGCCCCCCAATTTGAACATCCCCTGCCCCTACAGGGATACCCATGTGGGGAACACCCCGGGGGGTGTGGGCCAGACCACCAGCCTTGGGGAAAAGCAGGCCCCCCTGGATGTGGGGAACATTTGTTGGTCCCCCAAAAACGCCGTCCGGGTCCATCCATTCCCCCTAGCAGTTTTTAATCCCACAGCACTGTAAAATTATGCGAAAGGGGGTTGCCCAGGGTTTACAGGGAAAAGCTTTTGGGTAATAACCAAAAATTTCCAGGAAAGCACCGCAAAGGGGGTTGGTAAACCCAAAGGGTGGATAGGAGTTTTTTTAATTTTCCCCATTTTTAACATGGCAAGCATTGGGAAGGGGAAGCCAAACGGGGAAACTTCCCCATGGATAAAACCCCCGGGGTCCCAATGTATGAAAACCCCACACCCCTCCAGAAGGGTGCATGTTTTCCCCAATTTCCCAAAAGGGTGCGCGGCCAAAAGGGCCAACGGGGTCCCCTATAACCTTTTTCCAGCATAATGTGGTCACCTGTGGTTACCATCCCTGTGTGTGGGGACCAATGTGTGGGAAATGCTTGAAAATTGGCCCTTCCGGGGGCTAAGGGGAGGGGTTACCCCAATTGTCCCATGTTTTTTCCATTTTGAAACACGGGTGAGGGGAAAGTTGTCCAACACCCATCGTCCCTGGGGTGACATGGGCACAAAAACATGCTGCAGGGGTCCATGTGAAAGGGGGGCCCCCCGGCGAGTTCATAAGGGCCCACGATTAATGATGTCTTTGGGACAATACCACATCCGGTAAACAGTAAAACCTTTTGTCGGGCCCCGGTGGAAAATGAAAAGGACCGGTGCAGCCATCCATGTCCACCGGCTAACAAAACCCCCAAGGGGGGGTACATTTGGGGGCCACAGATTTTTATGACCCCCAATGCTAAAAGGGGGGCAAAATCTTTGGGGTGAAAACGGGCCATGAGGGCTTTGGGCAAGTTACTTGCAATTTTTACATGTCTGAAAATTACCGGCATATCCCAAGACAGAGGGGAAATGTGACCCCAACCATCTGCACATTTTAAGGGGCCCTTTTCCCCCCGGTCCCTCCCCTTTAGCCACGGGGCCCCATTCACCAGGGGTTTTCGACATCTGTACCGCGGGGACCAAAAACCGGGGGAGATGTGGCAGGAAGGAGGGGGTAAAAGCCTCCAAACCCATTTAAACAGGTCCCGCGGGCATCACAACATCCCAGACAGCCCTGCCGGGAAATTTGGCCAGCCCCCCTTTTGGGAAAATTGGGGGGCCAAAACCCCCACCCCCATTTCACCAGGGGGGGAGGCTTGGCCAAAGTCTGGGGAACCCCAAGGGAAAACGTGAAAACCTCCCCTGGCCCTTTTCCAAAAAATGGGTCTCCCAAAAACCAATAAAGGAAACGGGCCGGGAAAACCCCCAATGGGTATTTTTGGCACAACATGCCAAGGGCATCAGGATTGCAGGGGTGCAGAACATCCACAGGCCCCCTGATGAAAGGGGGGGGATTGC
Source organism: Protopterus annectens (assembly GCF_019279795.1). Classification (NCBI taxonomy): domain Eukaryota; kingdom Metazoa; phylum Chordata; order Ceratodontiformes; family Protopteridae; genus Protopterus; species Protopterus annectens. The sequence continues at coordinate 96,228,993 of NC_056741.1, read as the reverse complement.
GAATTCCCTTTGTGTCCCCACAGGTACCGCCTGGGGGTGAAAGGACAAGGGTCCTGTCTTTTGCTTTTCCCAAAAGGGAGGGTTTAAGGGTTTTAAATTGATTTCCCATGTGTCCAGGTATGCCATGACCCTTTTGCCCCGTATGGGTAAAAAAAGGTTGCACCCCACAACCCCACCCATGTAAAAAAAGGGTTAGATAAAACCCCCGAGTTAGGGTGGCAACCCAAAACCCTTTGGGGGTTTTAGGGTGCATCAGCCTTTTGCATAAAGGTAGGGGGTTAAAAGGGTTGCATGTATATGTTTAAAGCCCTGCTGCCCAAAACCACTGGGCCCGGGGATCGGCCCAACAAAAGGGGGTTAACCACTGTGCCCCCCCGGGAAAAGGGGGTTGTGACATGGCACAGAAGGGCCCCACCCACATGTTGTCTGCCAACCCCAATTGTCCACCATGAAAAAGGGGCCCTATCTTTGGAGACACCCAAATGCCCCATTAGGGAATTTTTGAAAACCAAATAAGGGTTTATGGGGGGGTTTTTTAGGGTAAATTTGCCCACGGGCCCCTTTGAAAAATTTCCCCCCCATCAAACCCCTTGCGTGCCCAACAAACCAAGGGGGGAATGGGTGAACCACGGGCATGGGGGGGCCACACAGAAACTTTGGGAAATCACCGGTCCACCCTGTCCACAACATTGGTCCCATCACCGTGTCCCCCTTGGACATCCCGTGGGTTTCCCCAGTGAAAGGGGGTTGCCTGCTGCAAAGACCCCCCCAAGTCCACCTATAAAACCATCCCCCGGGTAAAGCAGTGAAGGGTTTCAAAAAGGGCAAGGGAAGGGCGCCAGCCAAACTTTCCCCCGGGGAAACATCCCGTGCCTGTAGTGGCAATCCCTCCCTCCACCCTGAAAAGGCTATTTTACCACACTAAAAACACCAACCATCACAGCATTTGTTGGGGGATGCATTTTTTAATCTTTTGGCTGTACAATTCCCTGTGACATCCTATGGGGTTCCTGTGGGGGGACCCCATTGCCCCATTTTCCACATGTCCCACATTTTTGGCTGTAAATTGAACAAAAAGTGCGGGGATGTACGGGAAACCCCCATCAGGTTCCGGTGATGCATAAAAACCTACCATAATGGGTATGATGCCTATTAAAAGACACCTCCCAGGGCAGGAACGGGCCACAAAGGGGCCCTTCCAACTGGGCCGGGTGAAGGTCACCGGGCAAATAAACAGGGGCAGGGGATGGGTCCCAAAAATGGTGTGCCCCAAGGTGTGCGAAAAATTGTGTCCCCCATGTGTTGGGTTCTGTGGTGTCTGTAAAATGAAACCCACGGTATGCCGGACACGGGTTTTGGCCTGTAGATTCCCCCCCTCCCGTTTCCACAAAAAGCGGGGTGTCCCCACAAAAATACTTTTTTACCATGTCCCATGAGGCAAAAAGGGAAGGGGGTTCCAGGGGGGAACACCTGGGGGGCCAAAGAAATAAACAATGCGGCCGGCACAAAAACCGGGAAACAACATGCCCAAATAAGAAAAAAGGTCGGGTGGGGGGCCCCCCCGGAAACCCCCCGGAAGGGGCCAGGGGGGGACCCCCTTTGGCCAGTAAATGACGGGGGGTGGGTGCCCAAAAAAGGCTGGGGGTCCCGGGGCAGGGCATTTGTAGACATAACCCCAAAATTATGCAACCGCAGGTTTAAGAACTGTATGGGGAGCAACGGCAAAACCAGGAACAGAGGTGCAGAGGCCGCAAATGTTTCCTTAAAATGGAAATTTCCATCCTTTGGCAATCCCAACGGGAGGGGTTCGGAAAGGGTTGGGTAAGGGCGGGGTTCCTGAAAGGCAGGGATGGGTGAGCCCGTGAGGTTGCGGGAACACCGGGGTGGGTAGGAAAAGGGCCCCTGGGCAAACACCCCCCAAGCAGGCCCAACCCGTAGAACCCCCCACCCCCACCCAAACCAGGGGTGGTAGCAGCAGAAAAGGTGGGGTGTTACAACACCAACCCCCAGGAACACGGGCCACGGGACCCCCTTGATCCCCCGGAAAGGTTTCCACGGCCCATGTGCTTTGGAATGGCCATCCCTTCCCACCCGGATGCGGGCGGAAACGGTCACCCGCCGCCGGGGGCAAAACATACCCGAACCACCTGAAAGGGGGTTACACCCCCTGGGGTTGCCAAAGGGGACCACGGGGATGTGAACGGGTACACACTTTTCCCACCCAGCAAACAAACCTGGGGTCCCCCCTACAGGCATTTCCCAAAAGTCATCCCAGTTGCCCCGGCCCCCGCCACACATAGGGGGTCACCCATTGGTACCCCTAATCCTGTGGTACCCCCTGAAAGGGAATAAAGTCCCCACCAAATGGGGCCCCCAACCATTTGCGGTTTGCAAACTTTTCCCAGACATGGCAAGAAAATGGGGGGAATTAAAAAATACCGTGCCTGTGAGTGGGGTCCCCTTACCCCATGACGTATGTAAGGTTCCACCCCCAACCATGCACAGAATCCCGGGTTACAGTTTCATTGTTCTGTACACAAAAATGTGTTGGTTGGGGGGGGGCACCATTTGGCCATTTTCCCCCTGTACCCCCAAAATTTGGTTTTACTTGCATGCCCCTTAAAACTGGGACACTGTATCAGGTTCCCCCCTAATTTTATGACCCAACGGGCCCCTCCTGGAATACCCCGGGGCATAGCAAGGCCCAAACCGCACAGGGCCCCTTGGAAATTTGGCAGGGAAAAATACCAGGCTATGTGCCCAGGGTTGTCCCCCTTGGAAAGGTTGTGTGTGGTGTCCCTTTTGGGTGGGGTTTTCCACTTTCCTTAAGTTTTCCTTTTGTCCGATTGACACGGGGTATCCTGGTCCATCTATGATTCCCCAAAATCCGGGGTTGTTTACCGGCAAAAGGCGGGGTAAAAGGGCCCTGTTCCTTTGGGCTCCAATCCCCCCTTTATCCCGCACCCGGTTCCCCGCACCCCAAACACCTTTGTGGTGAGGGTGTTTTCCGGCCCGGTGTTTGGGGCCCTGGGGAAGGTGGGAACATGCCATTCCCCGGGTTTTGGGACTGGGGGGTCCCAAGGTTGTCCACCCCCGCCAAAGGGGTCCCTTCCGCAGGTGCAGGTTGGAAAACCAGAGTTTTCCCAATTATGGGGGAGGACGGGTCAAGGAAACCCCCGGGGAAGGGTGGAGGTGAACCCTTTTAAAAAACATCCATTTTGGAATGCCCAAACCCATTTCCCAATTGTTTTGGAAGGGGGTTTGAAGGTGGGCCCCCTTTTCCAAAACAGGGCCACCTGGGGATTCCCAAACATGGGGGGGTTGGGGCAAACCCGGGGGGGTCCCCCCCACGGGGCTCCCACCCCCGGGCCCCCCCAACAGGTGGTTCCCCCCCATTTATCCGGGTGTACACCCCAAAAGGGGAAAAGCCGTGCGTGGTGGGGCCCCGGGGGCATTTTTCCCCGCCCCTTGTCGGGGGCCCCCAATCCCCCTATTTTCCCTGCCCCCAGGAAGGGTAAGGCAGGGAAAAGGGCCCCAGGACTGACCCGGGGTCCAAACCGGGGACCAGTTACTAAACGGCACCAAACACAAACCCTTTTGGGGTCCCCCCTCCAACCATTCTGAAACCACCCCGAAAATGACGGCCCCCACACGGGAGCCTTCCTTTGGACCCATCCCTTTTGGCCCCCCCCGGGCTTTGGTAAGTTTGCAAACCACCCCCCCTTTTCAAGGGCCTTTTGATGCCCAGGGGGACGGAGAGGTTTGGGGAAACCCCCCCTGCCTTTGTTGGGGGTATGTTGTTGGCTGAAACCAATTTTTTTGGGGTATTAGGGGGCCCCTGAATTCCTTCCCGCGGGCTTGCAGAAAAGGCTTGTCAAGTATGGTGGGGTACATTGAGCACCTGGGTTATTTCCCCGATCCCCACCAGGGCCCTTGAGTAGGGGAGCCCCATTTCCCCTTTGTGGTGGGGCCCCAAATTGGCTACCCACAAGCCGGGGCCCCCAAACCGGGCCCCAATTGGTCTTTCAGAAAACGGGTTTTCCCAGGATTTAAACCCGGGGCAAGATGTTTGGAACCGGTGGGGGGAAAATATGCCCCTTTCCCTTGGGGGGATCCAGGGAAACTTTCCCCCCCGGGTTTTTGAAAAAGGCAGTACCCTTGTTCCTTTCTGGAACCCTTTTGGGCCATTTTCCCCGGGCCCCCCCAGCCCCTCCGTTGAGGGGTGGTTGCCCCTTTTTGCCCCCTGGGGGTTAATTTTCCAAAAGCCCGGTTAAATTGTTGCGGGAAAGTTCCCCCGGCAGGGTTGGGGATGGGCCCCCCCTTGGTGGGGGAATTGGGGCCTGCCCCAATTTATCCCCCCCTGGGGAATTTTTGGGCCCCAGTGGCGGTTTAAAGGGGGCCCAGGCCCTATGGGGTTGGCCCCAATCCTGGGGTTATTGTCAGGGGTCAAAAACACCCTGTGGGGAGGAAAACCCCCAGAAGGGGGCCCCGGGGTGTTTCCCACCCCATTGGCTTTGTGGTCCCAAGGTTTATAAAGGTTGGGGTTTTCCCTTGAAAGGTCCCCCTTTGTGGTCCCCCTCCATTTTGTTGGGGCAAAATGTTTACCGGGATCCCCCTTTTGGCGAAAACACCATTGAATTTTAATCCTGTGAGACCCCAGGTGGATGGGCAAAATTGGGGTAGGGGCCCCAGTGGGTATTTCATTTTGTCTCCACCCCCCGGGTCACTTTGTGGGGAACCAAGGGCCTGGGGGGGTTGGGGGCCCGGGGTTTGTCAGGGGAACCCCCTGGGGTGGTTGACCCCAACCCAGCCTGGATTAATGCCCCACTATGGTCCCCAGGACCCCTGAGGCCTGGTTAAGGGTGGTTGTGAAAAGCCAAAAATGGCCTTGGTGCCGGGAACCCGCAAGGGCATTCCCCATGGTTTTTATTTCAGGGCCCGAAACCCCATTTTTGTTTTCATGGGCCCTTTTCCCCCCGCATTTGGGGAAAAAGGCCAAAGTAAGGGGCGGTTGTAATCCAACGGGCACACCCGGCAAAATCCCCAAATGCCTATCCTTCCAACCCAGCCCTGTGGAAAATGGGTTGGTTTTTTTGGGGGGGGCCTTGGGGGACACACACCAGGGCCCCCCCTTTTCGGGCCACTGTTGCCCAGGGTAGGGATTTTTCTGCTCGGGTGGGGAAGCCCCTTTGGGGGGGTTGAGCAGGGGCCCCTTTTTGGAAAAGTTGGGGGTGATTGACCACCATTCGGCTTTTCGGCCGGGTGCGTTTTCCCCCCCCGCCCACCCGTTAGGGGTTGGGTTGCCATTGCCCCCAGGTCCCACCTACCACCCTGTGTTGTATGTTTTGGCATTTTTCCGGGGTTGTGGGGAGGTTTGGTCTAAAATTTTGCCCAAAGGGGTTTGTAATTAAATTACATTTTGCCAGGGGGCCCCGACCATTGTCCCCCGGGTAAAAGGCCATTTTTCTGCCCTTTGGGGCAACCCCTGTGTGGGAGGGCAGGGGGAAAGAGTTCCCATTTTGCGGGGTTTTAAGGGCCCATGGTTGGATTTGTATACCACCACCGGTCTATATGTGGGGTTTGGGGAAACCCTTTCATTGGCTCCCATGGTTTTGGGGGTGAAATTGGGTTCCGTGGATCACTATATTTCTGTCCCCTTTGGGGGTCCCACACCTGGTGGGCTTTTCCCTCCCATTATGGGCAAATTTCCCCCAGGGGGTACCACCTTTTTCCATTTGGTACTGTTGAACCCCCATGTGGGGGGGTGTGGTAAGGGTTGGGCCCGTTGTTTTTTGCCCCCCTATAACAGGCTTTTAGACGCCCACCCCCATTCCCGGATTGCGGGATCCTGAGGGGGGTTCAAACCAGGGTTCCTCCCTGCAGTTGCATAAACTGAACCCCACCCGGGAAAGGGCCTTCTTTTGTTTTGAAAATTGATGGTAATTTGCCCCCTCGTTGGTGTGTGTTGGTTTTCCAGCTGAGAACATTTTAGAGGGCAAAAACATCCCCATGCAAAATTCCGGGTTATTTTTCACATGTGTACCGGGGGGCCTGAATAATTCTCCCCCCCGGGGCCCCATTGTAGCCCTCTGTAAATGCCCGGGCAGGGGAGATGGAAGGGTTCACCCCGCCCCCGGGTGTGTGTATCCCCTGAAACGGCCACCCTTCCAATGGCTTTCCCGTTTTTTTGTGGTAAAACCCACCCACCTGAATTTTTGCCCCTGACATTTTGTTTGTGCCGGAACCCGGAGCGTTCGTTAAAGGGGGCCCAACCGTGACTGTGATAGGTGAGGGGGGTTTTTTCCCTTCGCAAGCTTTGGGGGGGACGGCAACACATACCTCTAAGTATTGGCAGCTATTGTCTTACAAGGATGTCACCCGGCCTATATTCTTGACAGCTTGTGCTCATAGCAAAACTCGGGTAGCGCTGCTCCTGTAAATGCTTCTACCAGTAGTGAAACTGCGTAGATAGGCATAGACTAATTCGCCCGTGTTTCCAGCTGCCTCTGCAGATGAATCCATTAGACGCCCGCCAAGAACATTAATCGGTTACGCCGGCTATTATTCATAAGTGATGTCACCGCCTAGGCGCATAAAGTTCTGACAGTTCATTAAAAGTTCAGTTAACTTTGGTAGCGATTCTGTAAACGTTTCCATACCAGTGAAATCATGTACATGCAGGTTCGACTCCGTCTTCCGTGCCAGGATTCCATTGCCTCTGCAGATGAACTAGCTTTTAGGACGCTCCCGGCTAACACATACCCTCGCTATTGGCCAGCTATTGTCTAATAAGTGATGTCACCTTCCACGAAGTGCATGCCTCTGATGCAGCTGTGCTCAGTAACCTGCGTAAACATTCTCCCAGTAAATGCTTTGCTATACTGTAGTGAGATCACGGGTAGATAGCGCGTGAGGTTCTGACTTCCAGGCCCTTTGTGCATGTGTGGTAAGGTTTCCAACCGCCTCTGCAGTTGAATCCATAGCTTTTAGACGCCGCAACACACATACCTCTCTGGCTATTGCCGGCTATTGTCTTCAGCTGGGGATGTCTACCCACGAAGTATGCCTTCCTGACAGCACTGTGCTCAACAAACTCGCAGAAAAGCGCTCTGTAAATGCTTCATGCCAGTGCGAGTCTCATGTAGATAGTATGTTTAGCGTCTCGACCCCGCCCCTGTGTCGTACTCCAGCCGCTTCTGCAGATGAACATGCTTTTAGATCGCCAAGAACACATACCTTGGCTATTGCCAGCTATTCTCACGGGTGATGTCAGCTGCCTAGAAGTATGCCTCTGACAGCTGCCAGTTTCCAGTAAAACTCGTAGTAGCGCTGCTCTGTAAGTGCTTCATGCTGTAGTGAGGTCATGTAGATAGGGCGTAGGTCCGACCTGGCCCTTCCCTGTGTTTCCAGCTGCCTCTGCAGATGAACTAGCTTTTGACGTCTCCGCAATACATCGGGCTATTGTCACATTGTCTTCACGAAAGTGATGTCACCCGCCTTCAGAAGTATGCCTGACAATTTTGCGCTCAGCTAAACAACGGTAGCGCTGCTCTGTAAATGTTTTCCATAATTGCAGTGAAATCATAGATAGGCATAGGTTCGACTCGCCCTTCCGTGTGTGTGTGTTTCCAGCCGCTCCTGCAGATGAACTTATCCGCTTTTAGACGCTTTCGCAACATTAATAATACACCTTCGCTATTACAGCTATTGTCTTACAAGTGATGTCACCCTGCCTGTAGTATATGCCTCTGACAAAGCTTGCTGTGCTCAGTAAACTCGGTAGCCGCCTGGGCTCTGTAACGTTTCATACCGAGCACTGGTAGAGATCATGTAGATAGGTTTAGGTTCGACCTAGGCCCTTGTATGCCCTTGTGTGTATGTGTGTGTTTCCAACCGCCGCTCTGCAGATGAACTTAGCTTTTAGATCGCCTGCTTCGGCACACATACCTCTGCTATTGCCGGCCATTGTCTTCATTAAAGTGATGTCACCTCTTCTAGAAGTGATGCCTCTGACAGCACTGTGCTCAAATTTCAACTCGGTAGTGCGCGCTCTGTAAATGCTTTCCATGCTGTAGTGAAAGTTCATGTAGATAGCGCATCGCCGACTCGCCCGCCCTTCTGTGTGTGTGTGTGTCTGTGTGTTTCCAGCCGCTTCTGCAGATGAACATGCTTTAGACGCCGCAACACATACCCTTGGCTATTCGCCACGCTGGTCATTCTTTACTGCACGGGTGATGTCAGCTGCCCAGAAGTATGTTCCTCCTGGACAGCGCTGTGCTCAGTAAACCTCGTAGCGCTGCTCTGTAAATGCTTCATGCTGTAGTGAGGTCATGTAGATAGAATGCGATAGGTCCGACTCCTGGCCCTTCCCTGTGTGTGTGTGTGTTTCCAGTCGTCCTCTGGCAGATGATCAGGCTTTTAGACGCTTCAGTTTCAACACAAACCTTTAACTATCAGCCGCCATTCCTTATTTACGGATGTTGTCACTCCACCTGTACACATGTGCCTCTGATGGTGGTGTGCCCGGTGGCCCACGTAATCTACCGTAGCGCATTCCATACCCATGTCGCATATTTCAGCGCTTGGGTATGTGGGGTGTGGTCAATCACCATGCCTGCCACATGTGTAAAGGTGTGTCCATGCTCCCCATGGGTCTCATACGGTATTGCTCAGGTTTTAAGCTTCCAACACCTCCATATCCCGTGCCGCCATCCCTTCTGTGTTTGTGCAGTAATGGTGGTACTCAGCTCGCAGTACCGCATGTGTGCCTGTTGTGGTCGGCAGACCGGCCGTGAAGGCAGCCTCTCCACGCACCATGCTATGGTGTGGTGGTAGCTGTGTACATTACACTCCCCGGCCTGCCTACATGTGTCTGTCTGTATCTCTGACATTGTGTATCTATGTACCTATGTTAAAGCCCGTAATTCGCTGCTCTAGCATGGATGTATTGTTCCTTCCCATGTATTGCATATATGCACGGCTGACACATATAACTGTGGACGCTACATATCCACTCATTGTCCATGCACTGTCCGTATTCCAGAACACCGTAGGACATCTGCTGGATATCGCAGACAGCTATCCTTGCTGACCTGACAGTGTACCTGTACACGCCATACACCTTGTGTGTACTTGCCTAATTATGGTGTGTATGTCTACCTGTGCTGTATGCATGGCAGGTGTGTCCCGCCACAGCCATCTGTGCAGGTGTCGCCACCATTGGTAATCCTTGTGGACCGCTGTTTCATGTACACGCCTGCACATACCTGCAGACTGTACTACCTCCCACGCAGCGGACTTAGATCGACTGCTGCACTAGGCTGTAGGGCCCCATGGCACCCACCACCACAGCACATGGTGCCCCCATCTTGGTATATCCACATGACACACCTACTAGACAGGTGGCCCTAGTGCGCCTGCAGCCGCAGGATTGCCGTGATGCCTACGGCCGATATGGGCACATCACAAGGCATACGTCTACATTCGGTGTTGTACGACGTCCAGGTTATAATACCAGAGGGGGGACCTCATCAGCTATGCTATAGAATGCGGATCTAGTAGGATTAGTAGGTGGAGGGTTGGCCACACACCAGGGCTAACCGATGGAACACTGATGAGGCCTCTTTTGAGAGGCAGGTGGAGCAAGCCCCCGTAACGGGAATGTAGTTCAGGTACAGATGTAGGGTTAGCACACATTTGTCCACTCTTTCATTTCTGTACCGCTGTGTTACAGTGATATGCTATGCATATCTTCCATATACAGTGTTAAATCTTCGATTGATGAGTATTCGGCATAGTACAATATCATATGATACATGTGTTAATAGGATGCCTTCCGAGATGTTAACATATGTGTGTGTGGATAACATTGCATCTGTGCTTTCTATGCTGTGGTTACCTGTTCATTGTTTGCACAGAAAGTAACACATGGAAGTGTAAGGGGGGATATATAAAGCCTGGACACCTCTATGTTATGTGTAAGCCTCACGGACCCTACGGGTGATAGCGCTTACATGTCTATGAAGTAACCTTTGGATACCACATGTGTTCATCTACCTATGTGTGTCTTGGTTTGTGTGCCATAAGGTGCCAGCGGGTCTTTGATGTTGATTAGGTGTATTCCATGGTCAATTGACATTAATCCTATTAATTCACTGAAGGATGTTCTTCATTGGTGGGAACGCCATAGTTTGACCATCGTATGGCTTTTCTAGCTGACGTTGATATTGTGCCATTGGTATGTGTTCCACAGGTCACCCATTTGTTCCGCGGTATGGGAGCGCAGGATCCCCTTCGGTGCTGGCAGATTGAGTGCTGTATGCGGTCAGCATTACAGCCGTCTGGCTTTGTATGGGTGTCTACTGTTCTCCTATCTGTATTTCCTGAGTTATGCCTCACTGCAGCTGTGGTTACACCAGGTTCGCAGTTATGGGTGCCATCTTGGTCCCACGCTTGTCCATCCCTAGCGATTGTCTACTGGACTCAGCTATGGGGCTGTACACATTTCACACCAGCATTCAGCATTAGCCGATCGATGCTTTGCACTATCAGTCGGGAGTAAGGCACGCTACTCCCACATCCCTCCCACGTAAAGTGGACAACGATATCTGCCAAACAACACCGAGCCACGCTTCTGCATACCCATGATCCCATGGCTGCAACCCTCGAAAATTCGCCGGTGCATCCTCCATGTGCGGAATGGGATGTGGATGCACTTCTATGTACTGGTCAATCTGGGGATTCCTGTGCATATCACCTGCATTTCTTGGAGAGTTGTCATCAACCTTGAACACGCTGGTGGTGCATATATGTATTGTACCGTAGTCACGGCTGTCACTTCATCTGGGTCTCCCGCTTGCAGCAGGTTGACATTGCGCATCGGATACATCTTTGGGTCCTACAATGGACACCAGTGCATATGTAAAGTGTAGAACATATTGACTGTGTACATCTGGCGAGTCTGTTTGAGTGCCGCTGTATGTCCACCAATCACGGTTGTCCGAAAGTACCCATATTATGTAGTGCTACGAAACCGGTTTCCGCCACAGAACCCAAATGGTGTAATTCCAATGATGCAGGCTAACAATTGCTTTAACTAATCCGCAGATATCCCATTGGGACATTCCCGCCTCTGTATTGTCACATTAACACGAAGAAACCATGTAGATCCTATTGATTCATTGAAGGATGTTCTTTATATGTGTACGCCATAGCGTAAACATCCTATAACCTTACTAGTTTACGTTGTTGGTGTGCCATTAGTATGTGTTCCGCGGGTCGGCCATTTGTTCCGCGGTATGGAAGCGAGTGATCACCATTCTGTCGCTGGCAGATTGAGTGCTGTACTCCGGTATTCGCACGGCGGTCTGACTTTGTATGTGGAGTGTCTACTGTAGTCCCTATCTGTATTCCCTGTGTTATGCCTTACTACAGCTGTGTGATTCCACCAGGTTTGCTGTTATGGGTGCCATCTTGGCCGTACGTTTGTCCATCCTTGGGAAATGCCTACTGGACACTGGTGTAGGGCTGTACCCATTTCACAGCTGCATGTAGCATTCTCCGTGGATGATTGTCATTATTGGTGGGGATAAGGCATGTTCTGTACCCACATCCTCCCACGGGGGACAATGGATCATCTGCCAATCATCTCCGACACCCATTTCTGCATACCCACGATCCCATGGCTGCAACCTCGACAGTACCCATTGCAAATCCTCTATGTGTGCGGAATGGGATGTGGACGACATCTATGGACTCGACAATTTGGGGATTTCTGCATATGTCCCGCATTTCATGGACAGTTGTCATCAACCTTGAACACGCTTGGTGGTGTATATATGTAGCTGTGCCATAGTCACGGCTGTAGTTTCATCTGTCTCCGATCGCGGTTGGCATTGCAAATGGATAAATTTTGGGTCCTACAATGGACACAAATGCATATGTAAATGTAGAACATATTGGACCATGTCCATCTGGCCAGTGGTTGTGACCGCTGCTGTATGTTCCCAATCGGATGTGTGTTTGACTACACATATTATGTTGTGCTACGAAACCCATGTTCTACTACGACAACCCAAATGGTATTGATGTAATGCTGCAGGTTGGCAACTGCTTTAAGTAATCCCTCAGAAGGCCCAGTAGGACATATATGCCACTGTATTGTCAATATAACACAGCCAGAACATGTATACCCTATTTATTCATTGAAGGATGTTCTTTATATGAGGGAACGCCAGTGTTGAAACATCCTATGACCTTCCTAGTTGAAGTTGTTAGTGTGCCATTAGTATGTGTTCCACAGGTCGCCCATTTGTTCCGCAGTATGAAGCGTGATCCCCATGTTGTTGCTGGCAGATCGAGTGCTGTGTACGCCGGTATTCGCACGACAGTCTGACTTTGTATGGGGAGTGTCTACTGTAGTCCCTATCTGTATTTCCTGTGTTATGCCTTACTGCAGCTGTGTAATTCCACCAGGTTTCCAGTTATAGGTGCCATCTTGGTCGCATTAACTTGTCCATCCATGGGAATTGCCTACTGGACACTGATATAGGGCTGTACACATTTCACACCTGCTTTTAGCATTATCCGGTGGATGCTTTGCATCATTAGTGGGGAGTAAGGCATGTGCTATACCCACATCCCTCCCATGGGGCGGGACAACGGATTATCTGCCAAACAACACCGAGCCCCATTTTTGCATACCCAGGATCCCATGGCTGCACCCCTCCACGGTACCCATTACACATCCTTCATGTGTGTGGGGCTGGGATGTGGACGCACTTCTATGGACACGACAATCTGGGGATTTCTGTTCATATGCCCTGCATTTCATGGACAGTTGTCATCAACCTTGAACACGCTGGTGGTGCATATGTATAGATGTGCCGTAGTCATGGCTGTGCACCGTCTGGGTCGATCGCAGCTGTTTGATGTCTCAAAGGGTAATATTTGGAGTCCTACAATGGACACCGATGTGCATATGTAAAGTGTAGAACGTGTTGGACTGTCACCATCTGGCCAGTGGTTTTGACTGCTGCTGTATGTTCCCCAATCGCGGATGTCTGTTTGACTACCCATATTATGTATTACTTGGCCTATCTATATCCACGTGCCAGTAAGTGGAAATACAGCAAACCTTGAGTCCTGGTCATCTTCATAAAAGACATTATTGAACATATATCAGGCCAAAACAGACAATGACAAGAACGATACACTCCACAGTCAAATGATACTAAGCTCTTTCACCCACTAACATGGGGCATCGTCGGAGTACGAAATACATTAGATAGTCGTCCCTTATACACTTCCTTCAGAGTCAGTTTAAAGTCAATTAATCAATAAACCTGCTCATAGTTAAGTGGACAGTGCTCCAAGTCTTGATGATAACTTGACATATACAAATCAGTGTTGCATACATTACTTAATGGAAACAATAATACAACAACAATGTGTTAATATAACTACAATATTGGTCAATACAATCAGTATATTGACACATAGTTGATAATTGTTGTGAGTAAACCTTAGAATGTAGTGTGTTGATCATGATATTGTATATCAATGTGTATAATTGTTGCATTACGATTCCAAAGCATGGAATCAATATGTACGATTAAAGCATATTTTGTATAAATAGGAATGTAAATGAGTCACAATGTTACATATGAATATGACTGTATTATAACTATATCAATATGAAATGGAATAAACTGTAGTTGTTTACATCTTGTTTTCAAGTGACAAATCTATGTCCATGCGTCATATATACGGGCCGGACTGCTGTGTGTAGATATATACATGTGAACCCCTCGTTTCATACCTTTCTTTGTTACTGTCTGTGGATTACCTGTGTACACACATCAATTACCATGCCATACCTTTCCACTGTACAGGTTCTGGCATGGTGTACAGCTGTTTGGCCCTTAATCTTGCTGTGTGTTACATTGACCAGTGTCTATCTGGCAATTCGCTGGCGTGTCATGTGTGACCTTCTTGCTACTTTAGGGACCTGATCCCATAATTGTGACGTGCTTCCACTGGCCATATATCTGTCTGTGGTCTGGGATCTGTGTGTAACCAGTCCTTTCAGGACACTTTCTATTGTTGTTCTTCTTTGGTTACATATATGAGTACTTTGGTATGTTGTGCTATTATTGTGTGTGGAGCATTTCTCCACGGGCCTCTGCTGACACTGGACATATATCCAGCTAGCCTAGCCCAGTCAACAAGTGTGAGCCAACTGAACGCAATTGCACGGGGCACCTTCTGACAAGTGGGTCGGGTTACTGATGCATAACCGTCATCAATCCATACTGCTGACACATACGTTATTCTATCCACATTCTATGTTTGTCTCATCACATAGCGTGTGTTTCTCACTATTTCTAACGGTATTTTACATGGCATTGCCCAATTCCATACTTTCAGAGGCTGACATTTATGAGACATGTCTGGTTGACGTGGAGGACACATCCTTAACCTTCCCTGCTTCGAGTGGATCACACACGCACTTGCATTTCTAATTGTGGGTTGCGCGCAGGCGCTATGCATATCCGTATTCTGTTTACATATGTTTACTGGGTCTGTGTGGTTACGTGGTCTGTGTTAGTTGTGACTATTCCGGTAACATATCTCTGATCCGGTTGACGGACGTGTGCAGAACGCACTTACACCTTTATACATGTAACAGTCTTTGCAGCATGGGCGATTACGTACACGTTCACATTTATATGTTCTATAGTCGTAATTCAAACGGGACTGCATTCACATTTGCCGGTTACTGTGACCACTACACGTTAGCTGTTCGGTCTCATTAATATGCATACCCATGGTACTTAGCTACATTAACATAGCTCCCCACCCCACCCCCGCACTCACGCCGTCACAGGCATCCATTCTCCTGCTGGGAAACGTACGGTACTACATGGTAAACCTTCCTTATCCACTCCCGCCCATGGCCCAGGATGCATGTGTCGTGACCGCAGGGATGTTCAGATCACAGGGGCTTATATCCCCTACGCATACAGGCCTTTGATTGTCAGGGTGTTCCTGTGGTGCTTTGGGTTTGGTCTTGTCCGCCCAGTGTACGGAACTGCCCTGACTGTGTACGAATGTTAGATGAGTCACATGGGCACGGTTTGTCCGTGTCTATGATACCATGCCCCCCCCCCATTATTCCTAACCGTGTGCGCTGCTTGGCCGGCGTACCCATTGTAGATCTTGTTATAGTAATTGCACATGGTCTGGTCGAACGGACCTATTTCCATTACTAACCCTCGGTATTTATAACCTGTCTCGCTATATTACATGGGTTTAACATTGCGTGACGGCTTTCACTGAGCCACGGACATGTCCGTTGCTTAGTTTGGGCCAGTCCCACTCTGCTACACACATTTAACATGGCGGAACAGGTTGAACAGCTCAGCAACGGGGACATCGGGCTCTCCATCGCTGTTTAGTATTGAATCGCTATGTTGACTTTGTTTCACAGAGCGAGACAGTGTCGACATTGGTAACGGACATCTCGCGGTGTGCGTCCGCGCCGCGGGTGCTGTATGTCTGCGTTTGGGCGGCGGACAGGCATTATGCTGTGCCATTATGTCTGGAAATATATGGTTTCTTTCCATAGATGATATGGCATACTAGCAATGACCCGCGTCTGGGTGTGGGTACTGCTGTATTTACCCATGGCAAGAGTGGCCTTAGGTCACGTGGTGCCCTAGGCAGAAGTACTCCATGATGCCACCGCCACATCACCCGCTAACCCCGTCCTGGTCTACCTACACAAAATAAAGGCTTGAAAGGTGCCCCGAGTAGAGCGGCGCCCTAGGAGGCTGCCTAGTTGCCCTATGCATAAGGCCGCATATGTGTGTGGTCCCTCGGGCGTCGGACTCGGGAACGCACCACCTCTGCCATGAGTATAGCTAGCATTAACCACATCCAGGCATGGTTTATTGCTATGATGTTCCACACCTGTGTTTGGACAACCTACAATAGCTTCTGCTATTGGCATGCAATGCTGTGTGTGGTGCCGGTTACCATACATATACCTTTCCCAAAAGCCAAATTTACACTTCTGAACACTACTGTGGTCTCCTTTGAGGCCCCTGAGCCAGTGGTAAACATTACTCAAACCGCTGAATTACGTACATATGCCTTCCACCAGCACCTACAGGACTGCATGAGTCAGGCAATCCCATACAAAACTGAGACTCTTTGTACCAAAGCCAAGCATCCAGTCTGGTGGACCCCAGCCATGAACAAGCTCTAGAACGACTGGAGGTAGCTACTACAAGATAGAGTGGAATACTTGTAAGGTAGGACACCCTTGCTCATTGTATGTGAAAACCTACAGGCTGTCAGGAAATCATCCAGGGGAAATTCAACAGAGGAATCAACAAGAACTCAACAGACAATCATAAGGCCTTCTTTAGCTATGTTGAACACCTGGGAGGACACTCCCAGATATGCTCGCACTGGGTTCGGAATGATGTGAGGATGACTGAACCTACACACATTGCCAACATAATGGACAACAGGTTCGGTGCTAACTTCTCCCCCCCCTCACCCCCACATGGAGTGATATCTATACCAGAGGATTGTAGATCCTGGAACTTCTGTGACACACAGGTGTGAAATGCTCTCTCCAAGGCAGTAAACACAGCATCCATGGGACCAGATGGTGTCCCAGCTGTGTACTCCATGAACCCATTGGGGAATTAAACCCACAGTTAGAACAGCTGTTTAACCGTAGCCTCACCTCAGGATACGTACCCAAGTAGTGGCACAAGGCAACTGTAGTCCCACTTCACAAGGATGGTGCATTCACTGACCCTGGTAATTACCATCCCATTAGCTTGACAAGCCTTATCTGCAAAGCCATGGAGAAGGATCATGATGGAAGTCATACATAATGACATAGGGGACTTGCATACTTTGGATCCAACCCAGTTTTGCTTGGTCAAATACAGATCATGCCTTTTAAACGTGTCTGACTTTTTAGGATCAGTCACCAAGGCCATTGATGAGGGCAAAGCAGTCCATACAGCCTACCTAGACCTGGCAAAGGCCTTCAACACAATACCACCCTCAGGTATCATTGATAAACCCGTCTGCTTGAATGTAAATACATACTTCGCCAGAGGGGTTGCACACTGGCTAAGTGACAGAACCCACACGGTCATAGTTGCTGGCGCCATGTCATACTCACAGCCAGTCACAGGTGTTGTCCCACGGGGCTCAGTCCTGGGTCCACTATTTTTCCACATCTACATTTCAAAAGTACAAGCAAACACAGGGGGGTTATGGCTGACAATGTTTGCAGATGACTGCAAACTGGGTGCCATAGTCGGACACACATCTGACACAGATATCCTTCAGACGGGCCTCACAGCTATGGATAACTGGTGCCAGAGACATGGCCTACAGCTAAATGCCGGGAAATGCATAGTCATACCCTTCGGGAAGAACGAGGTTACCCCTAGCTACCATATAGGTGGCAATCCACTGAGCACAGAGGGAGTTACCAGGGATCTGGAGACCCGTGTTGTCGGTAACCGTTTGTTCGACACACACATTGCTAACATAGTTAGATAGACCTTCTACATTGGCCACCTGATCATGAAGGCATTCACATCTACATCAGGGGAGGTCATTGTCCCCTTGTACTCATCACTCATTACACCTATGATTGAGTACAATGCCCCATTCAGAATGTCTGTGACCCGACACCTGCAGCAGCTGGAAAGGCCCCGACAGTTCATCCACAAACGGATGCAGGGTCTCAGGAATATGTGTTATGCTGACCATCTGAAAGGGTTCCATCCCTATTCCGTCGCATACCACTTGCCCAGAGGTGACCTGTGCCTGGCAACCAAGGCCAGGTCAAACCCGGATTTGATGACTATGCTTCACCTAAAGAATCTAGATCCCTCAGAATCACAAGGGCTGGTGACGTACACCTTGGCACTGTCATTAATAGAACGTGCTGGTGGGACACGTTCATCACCCAGACACTCACTATGCTGTGGAACAACATCCCAGTACATGTGAGACAGAGCACCTGGCTGGCCTTGTTTTAGTATTTTGACAAGGATGTCTGCATTGCTTTATTCAACTAACCTTGTACATGAATATTTACTTTGCCACATTTTTAATCTTTACATTCCATTGATATATTTTACATTAGTCATAATCATAGTGTTTATCTCTATATATTAGGGTTCATTTATATTACTAGGTGTCTCTACTTCTATTAATATAATGGCACAATCCCTAGAACATATATATGTAACGTATACACTCAGACACTTGGAAAACATTATGTTGGGTCGTCTTTCATATTAATACATATAGTATTATTTTCGCGGAAGAATGTAGATGTTGAAGCAATGTCTGATTGACTCACTGTGTGCAATCTGTAACCCGAGTAGACTTTTTAGCTTGTTCGCCTTTAAGGCATTTAATTAATACTTAGCACATCTTATTTACTGCCCAATTAAGGGTGTTAAATGTAGTGAAGTGAACTGCATTGTATGTATTCTGAAGAAGTCTGCTTATGAAGCAGACGAAAAGCGCTGCAATAAACTATGGTGACTGCATTTAATTCCTGGTGGGCTCTGAGTGGTCACCGCTTTCTCGGTACCTCATTTTGCTTTGGACTTTCTCATCTGGGTCTCTGTGTTATTTGTATGGGGAATGTCAAGTGTAGTCCCTATGTGTATTACCTGTGTAATGCCTTACTGCGGCAGTGTAATTCCACCGGGTTTGCAGTTAGGGGCGCATTCTTGTTCATACGCTTGTCCATCCATGTGAATTGCCTACTGGACAGTGGTATAGGGCTGTACACATTTCACGCCTGCATTTAGCATTCTCCGGTGGATGCTTTGCATTATTAGTAGGGAGTAAGGCAGGTACTATGCCCACATCCCTCACACGGGGCGGGACAACAGATTATCAGCCAGACAACACAGAGCCCCATTTCTGCATACCCAAAATCCCATGGCTGCAACCCTCGACAGTACCCATTACACATCCTTCATGCGTGCGGGACTGGGATGTGGACGCACATGTATGGACATGTTGATCTGGGTATTTCTGTTCATATGTCCTGCATTTCATGGACTCTTGTCAGCAACCTTAAACACGCTGGTGGTGCATATGTCTAACTGTGCCATAGTCACGGCTATATCTTCGTCTGTTGTTCGGACACGGCTGGAGTGGGTTCTGTGAGAATGTATTTTTGGGTCCTTCAATGGACACCAATGTGCATATGTCAAGTTAGATGTTGCTAGACTATGTCCAACTGGCCAGTGCTTTTCACTGTTGCTGTATGTTCCCCAATCGCGGATGTCTGTTTGACTACCCATTCTACGTGGTGCTACGTAACCAGGTGATTTAGTACTGTGAACAAATGTTATACATCCAAAGATGCTGGTTAGCAACTGCTTCAAATAAACCTCAGACATCCCAATAGGACATATCCGTCACTGTACTTTCAACATAACACCACCGGAACATGTTGATCACCTATGTATTCATTTAACCATGTTGTCTTCATAGGAGGGAACGCCATAGTTTACATATCCTACTTGACGTTGTGGGTGTGCCATTAGTATGTGTTCCACAGGTCGCACATCTGTTCCGCTGTATGGTAGCGGGTGCTCCTCATTCTGTTGCTGGCAGATTGTGTGCTGTGTAATGCCCGGTGTTGCACGGCGGTCCAACTTTGTATGTGGAATGTCAACTGTACTCCCTATGTATATTTCCTGTGTTATGCCTTATGCGGCTGTGTAATTTCCCCGGGTTTGCAGTTGTGGGTACCATCTTGGCCGTACGCTTGTCCATCCATGAGAATTGCCTACTGGACACTAGTATAGGGCTGTACACATTTCACACCTGCATTTACCATTCACCGGTGGATGGTTTGCATTATTAGTGGAGAGTAAGGCAGGTGCTACGCACACATCCCTCCCACGGGGCGGGACAAAGGATTACCTGCGAAACAACACCGAGCCCAGTTTCTACATACCCAGGATCCCTTGACTACAACAGTCGACAGTACCCATTACACATCCTTCATGTGTGCGGGACTGTGATGTGGACGCACTTCTATGGACCCAGTACCCTGGGTATTTCTGTGCATATGTGCTGCATTTCTTGGACAGCTATCATCAACATTAAACACGCTTGCGGTGCATATGTGTGGCTGTGACGTGGTCACGATAATGAGTTCACATAGGTGATGATGGAAGCGGGCACACCTTCCTTTAGTAAATTTTTGGGTCCTACAATGGACACCACTGTGCATATGTAAAGTGTAGAGCTTGTCAGACTGTGTCCTTGTGGCCAGTGGGTTTGACTGATGCTGTGTGTTCAACAATCGCGGATGTCTGCTTGACTACCCATACTGTGTAGTGCTACAGGAACCATGTTTTCCGAGACCAGAACCCAATGGTGTACATCCAATGTTGCAGGTTAACAACCGCTTTAGTTAATCCCCAGAGGTCACGGTTGGGAGGTATCGCCACTTTATTGTCGGAACAACACCTCCAGACTAGGTACATCACGAGAACTTTAGCCCGGTCTTACCGGCCATTTGCAATTGTAATTAGCAGACACGTGTCAATACATGTATAATAATACATATTGTCATGCTGAAGGTAATCTATGTTATTTGGACAATGGCTTCGGCTATTGGCATCCGTTGCTGTGAGTGTTGCCGGTTACCATACACATTGCTTGCTCAGAGGCAGACTTCCCAATTCTGCACACTACTGTGGTCTCCTTTAAGGAACCTGAGCCAGTGGTCGACAGTACTGCAGCCACTGCATCACTCACATATGCCGTCTACCAGTACCTACAGGACTGCATGAACCAGGCATTCCCTTACCCTATTGTGGTTCATTGTACCAATGCCAAGCATCCAGTGTGGTGTACCCCAGCCATACACAGGCTGTACAACAAGAGGAGGTGGCTACTACAAGGCGGAGCAGACACTTTGTGAGGTATGACACCCTTGGTCATCATATGTGTAGAGCTACACGCTGTCATGACATGGTCCAGGGCACGTTCCACAGATATACCTACATGGACCTGGCTGACAATCATACCACCTTCATTTGCTATGCTCGACACCTGGGAGGTCACTCCCACATATGCTCTGACTGGGTTCACGAAGATGTGGAGTTTACTCAACATACACACATTGCCAAAATACGGCCTGACAAGTTCGGTGAGGACATCTCCACACCCTCCCCCCCACATGAGGAGATGTCTGTACCAGCGGTTTGTGGTCCCCAAATGTTCTGTGACACACGGGTGGGACATGCTCTCTCCAGGGTAGTGGACATAGCATCCATGAGACCAGCTGGTGACCCGACTGTGTACTCCACTATCTCATTGTGGAATTAGACCCACAGTTAGGACAGCTATTTCTTTGTAGCCTCACCTCAGGTAACGTACCCAGGTTGTGTCGCACGGCAACTGTAGTCCCGCATCACAGGGACAATGCCTCCACTGACCCTGGTTATTACTGTCCCATTACCATGAGGAGACCTATCTGCAAAGACATGGGGAGGGATCATACTGCGGCTCGTAGATGAAGGCATAGGGGACATGCATACTTTGCATCCAACACGGTTTGGCTTGTTCAGGGGCGGTTCATGCCTTTAAAGCATGGTTGACATTTTCGGGACAGTCACCGAGGCCATTGATGGGGGTCTTGCAGTCCATACAGCCTACCTCGACTTGGCAAAGGCCTTCAACACATTACCCCCCTCAGGTATCGTTGATAAACCCATTGGCTGGGATGTGAACACGTACATCACAGGATGTGTTGTAAACTGTCTATGTAACACAACCCACGTGGTCATAGTTGCTGGCAGCATGTCAGACCTACTGCCTGTCTGGCGGTGTCCCATGGGGCCCTTCCTGGGTCCACTCCTCTCATACATCTACATTTCCACAGTACAGGCACACACAGGGGTGTTATGGGCAACATTGTTTGTAGATGACTGCGAAACAGGTGCCATAGTGGGACGGACATCTGACACAGATATCCTTCAAAGGGGCCTCCCAGATATGCATATCAGCTGTCAGGGACATGTCCCACAGCTAAATGCTAAGTAATGCAACATCATACCTGTCGATGAGTACTAGGTCACCCCTGTCCAGCATATAGGTGGCTGTCCACTGAGCGCAGGGGTGATTACCAGGGATCAGGGGACAGAGTTTGTCGGTCACCATTTGTTCAACACACACGTTGCTATCGTGGTTCGGTGGGACTTCTACATTGCCCACCTGTTTGTGCAGGGATTCACATCTACATCAGGGTAGGTCTTTGTCTCCTTGTACCCATTACGTGTTACACCTATGATTTACTACATTGCCCCATTCGGAGGGTATCTGACCCAACACCTACAGCAGCTGGGAAGGCCTCATAGGTTAATTGTCATACAGATGCAGGGTGACATGGATTTGTGTAATGCTGCCCCACTTGTAGGACGCCTGCCCCATTCAGTCACATACCTGTTGTTTAGTGTTGACCTGTGCCTGACATACGAGGCCATGTCAACCCATATGTCATGTCTATGCTTCACCTACTGTATCTGCATCCCTCAGAACCACAAGGGCAGGTGACATGAACCTTGTCACGGTCATTAATGGGATGTGTTGGAGTGACACATATGTCACCCGGACACTCACAATGCTGTGGATCTACATCGCAGTACATGTGAGACAGAGATCCTTCCTAGCCTTGTTCGGGGGTATGTTGTCCATTGGATGTGGAATTGCAGATATAGGCCGGGGATTACATCATTATCACTGCTTGACAGAGGTACAGCAATATCATAAGTATTTTATCTCTGGCACAGAAGGTTGGCAAAGTAATCCTAACTATGGTGTAGGGTTATGGCTGAACCTGGGTCGATGGCCTACCCTGTACCTATGGACGTATGAACCTATATTCATAGTTTGTCCCATTTACACTTGTCTATCCCCTATCCTCTTTCTCAAGTGTATATTTCTGTGGCACATGATTGTCCTCTGTATTACTTGCAGGTATGCTGTCTACAGTGCACATACGTCACAGTTGATGACAGTGTATCTGTGTCCCTAACACTGTGATACTGAGGACTACCACACATCCTTCACAACATTACATGCATATGTCCATTCTATTCTTCTTTGGCCTATGGGGGGGGTGTTAAGGCAACAATTACACAAGTCCCTGTTTGTGCATGCTTCATGTTGGTGTTTGACCAGCCTCCATTGCAGTCGTGTGTTGGACGGTAGTGTTTCTGTGTGTTTGGCATGTGTTTTATTGCCGGTACATCTGTGGAGGTGTGGTTGGCACATGTTCCTCTTTGCAGGGACACCCATCCTGGGGTTTGTGTCATGCATCTGCACTTGGCACGTGCCATATGTCCTGTACTATTCCCACAGTCGTGTATGCCTTCATGCACTACTACTGCGTGTTACTGGCTGTTTGTATGTGGTACACATGGTGATTGTGGTGGTTGGCTTGACCTATTCCCATGCTAGAACATACACATCTGTCAATTACGTTGTTTAAATCAAACTGTAACACTCATTCATCTTTTCGAAATGACAGTCAATAACACAGGAAGCTCAGATTAACAACGTTTTACTACTGTGCACCAGGAGGCAAATAACTATGCAGTACAAGTTTAGGGTTTTGTCTTACTCTATACAAGTAACAGCTGTATGAGTATTGTGTTTGCAATCATCTTTTGCACACCTTAATGATGTGGTCAGTCACAGGGCATTTACATCACTATAGTCCACAATATTGTATTCCTACAACAGTGCTAAGGTAATGCTTATTAAATGTTTTCCCATGAGGATAGCACAGCCTTGCGAGCCACATAGTCAATTAGAATGTCCTTCGGTAAATTCTGCTCTGTCAAGGTTCCAAGACTGTTCAGATCCGGTCGTCACTTCCTTTCCTACTAGGTTCCTTTGTCTCTCTGGTGAGCAGCTGTACTCTGTCTTAGATAGAGCTCACAAGGCCATCCTCCTCAGTGGAAGGATGACAGATATACCTGTACATACATTTATTAGTCTCTAACCCAGCAGATGACTAATGCTGAATGACATACACCTGCTTCACTGGTTACTGCCAGGGTCAGGGTTCAATCACACTGCAGCTACACTACAGGCAATTACATGCATGATAAGCTCTACTGCCATATTGTAAAATAGAATAATATGCATTATACACTATTTGCTTCTAAACTAGCACGTCATATATATGTTTAAAATATATTTTGCTAACATTCTCCCTCCTTTGATTGCTTCTATTCTATCCAGAAACATATACAACATTATTTCATTCCCTAGCCTCTTCCTCTCTGGAACGTTTAACTAGGCAAGTCATTTGTTGTACATTTCAGAAAGGATTTCATTTTGTATTAACAAATACCACTACAGGTCTTGATACATAGTCTCGGTTACAGATACGTCGACAGAGTCCCTGACTAATACTTACATGCAGAGTATCCCGCAACAGACACATGCTCCCAATATGAGCAGAACAACACAAATGGCAATCAAGATATTCAGTATGACTGAACCCCATCCACCAAATGGTTTGTGGAAATGGTTCGTCAGTGGGTTTGGGCCTGGTTCCGCCATGGATGACACCTGCTGTATTACCTCTAGGTGGGCGTTGATATTGTTCATGTTATGTGGTACTTAGACACAGCGGTCTTCTTTGATAAGCGCGCACGTACCAATTCTCGCCAGGGTGCAGTCATGCGCTATTACATTTTGTGACACAACAGTTCTCATTACATCCAGTTCATCAATCACAAGTTCAAGAGCGAAATGTCACATTGCTCATTCCTCCGACAGGTTTTGACAACTTCCTCTGTTCCCTGATTGATTTCACTACTCCACAAGCTGGGAGTGTTCCAGCCCAGGATATAACGCTGTCACTCAAGTCCATATGAGTCAATATTCCTTTATCTCTTGCAGAAGAAAGGATTTTCAGAACAGCTTCCATTTCACCCACTGGATTAGTAGGTTTCTCGACTGTGTTCCCAGTTCTTCGAGATATATGTCTTATAGTTCGCTTGCACCCAGAGGCAATTGTGCAGTATGTCATGTGACTGGAGCCAGATAACCCAAAAAACAACTGCCGGACCAATTCTCAGGTAACCATTGATATGCTTTTTTCCCACAAACAAAATAACAATATTCTACTTTACTACTGATGCGGGTTAACTCTGCATGTAACATTTTCCTGTCTATAACAGAGGACTGTTTATACTATTCAGGATGTTTCTGCACATCTTTCCACGTTGTCCTCATGAAGCTTCAATACAAATCATGAATGTTGCTACAACTAGTACTGTGATCTTTGGCTGTTATATGACATTTGTAAGACACAGTTATGTTACAAATACTCTCACCAACTTGAGCTGTATCATGTTTATGAAAACAAACAATTCCTTTTTGTGTAACAGGTAAGTACAGTGCCACTTTGTCCTGTGATCTCACAGAACCTGTATCAAAGTGTAAATATTCACAAGTCTCAATCTATCCCCAAGGGGACAACATACATCGAAAGTCCTCCATATGATGTAGGTATGGCAGTACAAACACAGCAATTTAAAATGTTCATAGTCTGTACATGCACACGCGTCATGCCTAGGTATGTGTTGAAGTTTGGATGCCACTCTGTGGCCAGATCATCACGTATCACTATTTGTATCTGTGTAGTTATATGCAGGTAAGGTCCCAGCAAATGTAAAGTCAACACAAACATGGTTAATAGGTGTATGATCAGTAGGACAGTAAACCAAATGTCTTTGGGGTTGCTTTGTATTGTTATACAGTCTGGCCCGGGTGATTCAGTCTCTATGGTATATCAGCTACAAGATGTAAATCAGACTTGATATCCTTTACCGGTTTGAAAAAGTGTGAGGTGAACCCAGGACGACCTCTCCGCAAACTTTACTGCAGTGGGCGTTGCCAACAGTACCTGGTACAGACCTTCACACGTTGGACTCGGAAATTATCTTATTTGGATAACAGTGAAATACACACAGGATACTGGAGTCAGCTATGCGTCCGCCTTCACTTGCTCTTTAACTGCAAAACAGTGTTATTGGTTAACAATCCTCTCATGTCACCTGCTAATGAGCCATCGACCTCCAGCTCTGCAGGCATGACAGCTTTCCACTCTGGCACATGATATGCCATTCCACATACTACTTCGAAGGGGGTCAAACACTTTACATTTGGAACTGTTGTCATGCTCAGCAATGCTAGAGGTAGACAGCAAATGCAACTCATCTGGGTGTCACCCACCAACCTCCTCAACTTATTTCTCGGGATCCCATTGTACCGCGCCACCAGTCATGCTGACTGTGGGTTGTACATGCAATTTATATTCATGGAAATGGCAAATAATCCCTCAGGTTGCTGGATTGTCTGGTTCACAAAATGTGTTCTATTGTCACTGTAGCTTCTTTACAGTATGCCAGATCTAGGGATACTTTATTTTACTGGGACCTTTGCCACTGCTGCTGCATCCGGATTCCTGGTTGGGAATGCTTCTACCCGTTTTGATAATATATCTATAATCACTAAACAGTATTTCTTCCCTTCACATTTATTCAGCTGCATAAACTCCATACAGATAGTACGGAACGTTTATGGTGGTGTAGGTAAACCCACTCCCTTTGGTTTAAATGCTCCCTGTGCATGATGTTTACTGCAAATATGACACGCTGCTCATGATGTTTGTATGTGGTTCCTAATTCCGTATGTTAGGGATATTCTGTTAACCAACTGTACCATCCCCCCTGTTGAGACATGGCTCTACCCATGGCTCAACAAAGCCACATATCTGAATACATTAGACGTTAATATTGGCTTTCTCACTGTGGATATGTACAGTCCGTCTTCAAGGATTGCTCCTCGTCATACCCACGTCTGCTTTTCTGCTTTCGTAGTTAATGTTTGCATTGTTTGTAACATTTCTACATCTAGAATGTCTGCGGATTGTCATTCCTCATTCAAAAAGACACTTTCCAACTGTGAGGCTGCTTGTTTTGCAGCTGCATCAGCTCGTGCCTTACCTTTCCTACTGTTATCCTGTTGCTTTGTATGAGCTGCACATTTACATTTAGCTACTTTAGTGGGTAACTGAATGGAATCTAATGCATTCAAGATCAATTGCGCATGATTGATCGGTTTACCGGTGGATGTTATCATTCCCCTATTCTTCCACTGCTGCTCATAAACATGCACTGTTCAGACAACATACTGACTATCTGTATAAATGTCCACACATCAGTTTTTCGCTAGAGTACAACACGTGTTAAAGCTATCGATTCTGCTGCTTGAGCAGACACCTTTTGCTGCAGGGGTTGGGCTTCTACAATCTCATTATCAATAACTACTGCATAACCTACTTGATTCTTTCCTGTAGGTCTCTTTCTACATGATCCGTACACATAAACTGTCATCTCTGCATCATCTAAGAGTATATCAGTGATATCCTGTCTGTGTGGAGTTATTTCCTCCATTTCATATAGGCAACTGTGTGGTGTGCCATACACAGGTGTCGGACGTGACGTTGATAGGTTTAATGTTGTACAACGTTCAATCACCATATGAGGTTGATTCAGGGGTATGGTCAAACAAGACAGATGTCTAGCACGGGTCAGGAATGCTATTTTCTCTTGCAGCAGAATGATCGCAACTGCATGAGACACTCTCACAGTGAGAGGGTGGAATAATAACATTAAGGCCGAGGCCTGTACTGCCATGGGTGCTGCAACAACTGCCTGTACACAATGTGGCACTGACCATGCCACAGTGTCCAACTGCGATGAGTAGTAAGCTATGGGGCGTTGCTTACTTCCATGCTGTTGCATCAAGACTGATGTCATATATCCCTGCTTACAATCTACAGTCTGACAACATCTGTTATGATTATTCGGAGACCTAATACAGATGTTGAAGCTATCAATCGTTTTAGTCTGCAGAAAGCTGTTTCTGCTACTGGAATCCAGTGTAGTATATGTTGTGCTGCCATAGGTGTATTAAAGATTAAAGCAGACAATAGAGCAGATTCCAAAGCATTGTTTGGTAACCAGCTTTGACAAATGTTAGTCGGCCCAGGAAGGACATCATTCCCTTCTTGGTAGTTGGCTTGGGTGCTTGTGAAATTGCTGCCTTCCTATCGTCGTGTAATGTTCTACCCTCCTTGGATACCACATATCCCAGGTACTTGACCTGTATTCTCCGTAGTTGCAATTTATGCTTGCTTAATTTATGTCCCTGTTCTGCTGAATATTTCAATAATGCGAATGTATCTTCCCTACATTGCTGCTGGGTAGGGGCCGCAAGCAGAATATCATCCACATAAAGTAGAACTTGACTGGCCCCGGGTGGAATTAACACCGGAATGTTGCTAGCCATCTCCTGTGCGAATATCGTTGTACTTTCACAGTATCCCTGCGATAGCCGGGTATGGCTGTATCTGTTACCCTGAATGTAAATGCAAAACAATACGGACTATCTGGATGTATAGGTATTGAAAAGGAAGCATAGCTTATATGTACCACGGTAAGATACTTCTGTGGCGGGTTCATAGCATTCAATATAGTGTGTGGGTCTGGCACCATCGGTACCCTAGGTATTATTACATGATGTACAGCTTGTAAATCCTGTACCATCCGCCATTCCCCCTTTGCTTTTCTATCAGAAGATACAGGGGTATTGCATGGTGAATAGTGATTACTTTGTAGATGGGGAATTCCCTCTGTGACTTTACAGATATCTTCTGGTGTCCACGGTCTATACACTAAGGGAGTTGGGTCCTGGCCTTCCTGTCCTGCATGAGGGTTCGGTACTTCAATTAATTGACAGATATCCTCACTCTGTTCTAGTGACTGTCTTCTTACTTGAGTGTCCCTAGGTATGTTACGAGTTCGGGATGTGGTTTCAATAGCTTCTCTTACATTTGGTCGTTGTGATACCTCTGTTGCCACAGGATAACGTGGGGGGGACTAGCCTGCCCTCCGCTTCATATCCTGGATGTGGTATCGGAGGTGGTAGGGGGGGGGCCTGTCGCTACTACTGTATTATTATCTTCTTTGTGTACGTATGATGATTTCGCATTTCTAGTGTTCTGTTCCCTTCGGTTCACTACCTCAGTCCACCTATGTGCTTGACGGATACCCAATTGTCGCTGTTTTTTCGCCTGCACATCTTAGGGTTGCCACCTTTTCAAATGCACAAGGTGGGACATTAGTGTTAGGAACGTGTAATTTGGCGGGGCAAAACATACCCACGGCCAGTACAAAGGACAGCAATTCACTTTTTGCCAGGAGAGCAACCTATTCTTGTAGCATTTGAGTTGCTTATTCTGTTTATTATGATATTTTGGTGTTTCAGATACAAATTTACTGTTTTATGCTACCATTTAAGAAGATATCTGAGAAATCTTTGTCCTAATATATCAGGACATTTGCCATTTGTTCAGTTTGTTTGCAGGACACAACTGGCCAAAGAGGGACTGTCCCTCACAAAGTGGGACAGGTGGTTACCCTAGAACATCTGCATCACATTTTCAGTGATTCCAATGTTTCAGTAACGATATTTTGTCTAATATACCATCAATGTCATATTTATTACCCCATTTTGCAGAATATCTCACATTATGTGCCCTCTGCAATTGCATATACTTCACGTCACCCGTCAAACGCGGATCACATGATCTGTTTGTGCACTAATCTCCCATATCCTCTACACGACTGTTACGTAACCCTTCTCTCGTACCACGTGGTATCTCCTTCCCTGTATCCACTGTAGTGTCTACAATGACTATTTACTCTACTCTGTGTTCCCCTGATCTATGTCCAGATTTAAAACTACTTGGATTGGTCTTCGACCTGCTATCACAACTGTTAACAGAAACACAATGTAGTCTGGTCCCTGATCTACAATAGAGACAAAGAGGCAAACCCTCCTTACCTGAGCCTCCTGTTTATGACTGCACGTTTTCTTCTTGGGATCCAGTTTTCCGCTTTTCAGCCACAGATCAGACAGTGGACAGCCTCTTTACACACAATTCAGTCGGAGGTCTTTTCACTCAAGAAGAACCATTTAGGCAAATTCTCCTGTGCACATGTCTAACCACCCATGCACTCTGACCTGTAGCTTACCAAGGGAATTCTGGATGACAAGGAGCACAATGTCAAATAAGTTGTTAAAACCGGACTGTTGAAATCAGTAGGCTTTTCTAGGTGACAGTCAATAACACAGGAAGCTCGGGTCCACAACGTTTTAGTAGTGTACACAGGCAGGCAAAATAATATACAGTCCAAGTATGAGAGTTTTGTCTGACTCCATACAGTAAGCAATTTCTTTATATAGTGTTTACAATCAGCTTTTGCCCACCTTACTGACGTGGTCGGGCACAGGGCATTTCCATCACTATGGTCCGCAATATTCTATACATACGTGGGTGCTGAGGTCATGCTTTTAAAATGTTTTCCCATGAGAATAACACAGCCTTGCAAGGCACCTGGTCAATTACAGTGTCCTTCTGTAATTGTAGCTGTTTCAAGGACCCTGGACTGTTCCGATACAATAGTCAGTTCATTTCTTAATACGTTCCTTTGTCTCTCTGGTAAGGAGTTGTACTCTATCTTCGATAGAGCTCACAAGGCCATCCTCCTCAGGGAAGGAGGATGTTATGCATGTACATACATTTATTTTTCTGTAACCCAGCAGATAATTAATGCTGAGAGACATAAGCCTGCTGTACTGGTTACTGCCAGGGTCAGAGTTCGATCACACTGCTGCTAAGCTTCACCAATTACATGCATGATCATTTCTACTGCCATATTGTACGGTACAATTCAATGCATTATATAGTATTTTGCTTCTAAACTGGCACTTCATATGTGTTTCTATATATATTTCTAACAACATCCATCCGCCATATGCATGTTGTTCTGTCCTTTACCTTGACCGTGTGTATTTGGGCGTCCGGCAACGCTACTCTCCACATGTGATGTCCCACCTTCCCCTTCTGTGACTGTGGCACCCTGTTAGGACGTCCTGTTTGGTAGGCACATGTTCCGCTATATGTGTTTGACTTCTCTGCATAGCTAATCATCGATGCAGTGGTTCAACAACCCGACTTGTCCACATGTGTACAGTTATGTGCACCGTGGCGTGTGCAAACCTATATGGTTTGGACGGGTACATACCACATGCGGGATGTACACATTCTGCAGACACATTCACATGCAGCCATTTCCATATCTGTACCTGAGGTGGGTTGGTGACATGTGGGATACATATTTGCCCGCGCGGCACTGCCTAACACAATACTTCTTACCACATTTCAGGTATGCCCATTGTGTGTAGGTGTGTAGCTGCACAAGGATGCTAGCTGGTTTGGGTGCACAGGCATACATGGGTGGGACTTACATGCTACAATGGGGCTATTGTGTATTACATCTGCATGCATGGGTCCTGCTTCTGGATATTACACTTAGACATACGCCGTCCTGTGTATGCGACAAACACGTTGCTGGGTGTGGGACATGTTGCTATGCACATGTTTGCCTGTGTTTAAGGTATCTTGGTTCCTTCCTGTTGTTATGTCGACACAGCTACCCGGCTGTGTGCTCTCACTACTGCTTGTGACCATTATGGTTGACACCTTTTCCAGTGCCCATAGTGGGACATCTTTTGTGGAAACATCGGAATTTGCAGGACAACACATACCCACAGCAAGTGGAGTTGACAGAACTTCACTTGTTTGCCATAATATACGCTTATTCTGTTAGCATTTGGGTTCCTTATTCAGTTTCTTATGCCATGTATGTGTTTCATATACAAAATATATATTTTATGCTACTATTTCAGGTATATTGCGGGAATATTTTTGGCAGGAGATCTCAGGTCATTTGCCAGTTTTTCGATCTTTGGCAGGACACATCTGTCCAATGAGGGACTGTCCATAGTGGAGTGGGACAGCTGGTAACCCTGGTGACCATGCCCATGTCGCTACTGGGGTTGCCACCTTTTCCAGTGGCCAAGGTGGGACATTTTCGGGACTCACATCAGATTTTAC
The DNA here is from genome assembly GCF_019279795.1 of Protopterus annectens. Classification (NCBI taxonomy): domain Eukaryota; kingdom Metazoa; phylum Chordata; order Ceratodontiformes; family Protopteridae; genus Protopterus; species Protopterus annectens. The sequence continues at coordinate 96,196,862 of NC_056741.1, read as the reverse complement.
AGGCCGACACATACCCACGGTCACTATATAGCATAGAACTTCACTTGCTTGCCTAAATAAAAGCTTATTGTTGTAGCAGTTTGGTTGCTTATTCTGTTTCTTGTGACATTTAGGTATTTCAGTTACGGAAATAACCATTTCATGCAACCATTGCATTAAATACGGGATATCATTATGTCCTACAATCTTAGCACATTTGCCGTTTTTAATATTTTTTATCGGGACACAACTGCCCATAGAGGGACTGCCCCTCGCAAAGTGGGTCAGGTGGTAACCTTAGTCGCTACTCCTATGTCGGTGCGGCGCGCTGACATGCTGCGGTACACCTTCTCTGGGTATACCCACTGACGGTGCATTGCGGGACAAACACAGTGTTACGCATATCCTTTGTTCCTTGGACGGGTACACTTAGGGCTTCGTGGGTTGTATTTGCTTCTCCGTTTTGTTGGGTCGGGTACTATGTTGCATACTCTCCGTGCGTTTCATTATGCACGGGCCCTGGCTGCTGCCATTACTATTATGGGCGGACCGTGGCAGTCAGCACATTAGGTTGCTCATCGCATGCCGGCTTAGCCACGCCTCCGGACGCATCCTACTTGGGCTCGCTCACGTACACTACGCACGTGTCTGTGGTTGCGGCGCGCTCTCATTACTATGCATATGGCGCTACTACGCCGACTATTCACTGCACCACCGACGCAGGCCTTACACCGGCCATGCGCCGAGCTTCATGAATCCCGGGGATAGTGCATTTTTTATGGTCGTATCTAATCCCACTTCCTTGTAATCCCCCTTATTCTGTTAGACCTGACAGTAAAACTTGTTCTCGCTATGTCCTCTTGGAAATTTGAATTGTTATTCATCTTGATCATTTTTTCAGCACTTAAGGATGGAGGAATCAAGTAAGTCAAAAGCAAAGAAAATGTGTTTTGACAATCTGCATTCATTTACAGGCAAGTGCTGCTTTTGACAATCTGACCCTGCAAGATTTGTTTGCAAGCCCAACTAAAAGTAAATGGCAAACAGCCCTAAAGCTTATTATTATTAAAATGAATCTGTTGCAACAATCTGAGACTTGCAGTTAGTATTTGGTCAGAAATTAAATATTGAACAGCCAATTAAATAATCAATCTATTCTATAGATGATGTGGAATATGCAGGACTCTACTTTTTGACTGCAATGTAATGGAAGGGAGGGGTACTATATTCCTTCTTACTATTTTTTTCTTTTAGAATTGTAGTTTTTTTATTTTTTTTTACATTTACCAAGCTTCCAGGGTGCATTCTCTTGATTAATCATGATGCAGTTTAATATTTCTTTGAACACCCTGAGGGAAAAGATGCTCATGTTTGAATGAAGTACCTAGTTAATGACAACAATCAACTAAATTGCTAAAGGAATGTATCATTGAAAGAAACCCCTACTAGCAAGCAAATCAATATGCCCTTCACCCAGCTGGCTTAACTGGTCTGGTGCACTTGTAAATACAGTGTAAGAAATGACTTCTTTGTAAATTGGCCAAATCAATTCTTAACTAAAATAATAATCAAATTAATCATTTGAGTTCTTTGGCTAAATGTTTGAGATTCTGATTTCGTTAATAACACATAGAGGTCTGACATACTGCTAGTGACTTATTTTCAGTCAACAATTATACATTGTGTAATCTGATCTGCTTCAGTTACCTGCTGTAACATGGTCATATAAGATATCTAAAACTATCCTATTACTGCCCCATTTATAACCAGTTATTTAATATGCTTACCTCAAATGCTTAGATATCAACTCCTTATTTGCAAAGGCTATCCTTTATGTAAATGTAAAATGTAAGATGGAGTGTAGTAGAAGTGTTTTGACTGAGTGGAGTTTCACACCCTGTGCTCAGTAGAATTTGTATATATTATGTATAAATTGTTGTTCTTTTTGACTGCAGTGATCTGGCCTGTAGATTACTGTAGTTTTCCCTCCAGTTTAAAAGTCTGCAACCTAGTTGACCTAGTACTTATCTCGCTAAATTTTGTCTTAGTCTCAGTAGCTATGTGGTTAGGCGCAGTAGTAGTTCTAAGAGATTTTAGTGCTACAAAGCATTTAATAGCATTGTATCACTGTTCATTTCTTTTCTGCCATTTGGGGAGGAAAGAACTTCCAAAATCTCAAGCACACAATACTATGTACCAGGTTTGTAATTAAATGATGTGGGAGACAGATTCATGGAATGTGAAGGGTCTACATGATATGAAGAAAAATAAATTACTTTTATACCTAATCTACCAGTCACACGTAAATATCATATTTCTCCAAGAAACACACCTGCTCAATGATGACTGGAATAGGGATAGGGATAGGCCCAGGATATCCTCAATTATTGTTTCTGGTAGTAAAACAAACTCAAAAGGAGTAGCTATCCTGGTCAAAAAAGCATTTAAGGAGGTTATTCTTGATTAAGGATCTGACAATATTGGAAGATGATGTTACTTTAGTTGTCTAAACTCTTTATCCTGTAGAACTACACTTTTTCTAAATATCTATGGTCCTTGCGCTAATCAACACAAATTCATAATGCAGATATACTTATTATTAAAATTTCCTAACCATAAATATGTGATGGGGGGACTGGAATACAATTATTGACCTATAAAAGACAGGTCCAACAGTAATAAATTATACAATATGCAAGCTTTGCTGCCTTTGGAGGATTTAAAGTTAGACTTCACCCTGTTGGATCTGTCTCTCCCAATGATTCACTCCAATCCAGGTGACAAATTCACATTTTATTCCTCATGTTGTAATTCATGGTCTGTAATTGATTTCTTCCTGATTTCAGAAGCTCTACTAAATGAAAACAACTTGTATTCAGCCAGTCCAACATTCATGTCTGACCATTCTAAGATAGCCCTGAAAATTATCCCTTTCAAAAACCCTCCAAAAGTTAGCACTCTCCAGACATGGTCTGTAAATCCAAATCTTCTTGACAAAGAAGAGGTAATAAAAGGCATTAACAGTACACTAGAAGAACTGGAATTCAGTTTTTCAACTTCAGACATTATATTAGATATTTTATGGATGGCCACTAAAGCCAAAATCAGGGGCTTATTGATTCAAAACACTTCCTACTTTATAGGTTCATAGGTTCATAGGTTGGTACTAGGCTATTGGCCCTAGGGCCTATGGAAGCCTAGCCATAACAATTCCCTGAATATTTCTTCCCACAATACTTACTTATCTGAACTCCTGCCTAGCAGGGTGACTGACATGATCCCCGGGGTGAATTTCCTATCTCCCATCCAATCATCAAGGTTCCTTTTGAAGAGGGCCAATGAGGCTCTCTGCTTGACATGTATGGGCAGTCTATTCCAGAGTATGGGGAGTTTCTGGGTCAAGAACCTAGACCTCCAGCATGTTTTGCTTATTGTGATGACAAGGTTTAGATCCCTGGAGCATGTGGCTCTGAGGGATTGGGATTTCTTTAAGAGGAGCATGTCCAAAAGCTCAGGGTTTGACATGGCCTTGTATGTTAAGCAGAGATTGCCTCTGAGTAGACTATATGCCACAGAGTATAGCTGGAATTTTTTTAGATGGTCAGCATATGTCATCTGCTTTAGGCCTGTGATTCGTTTAGTGAGGTATTTCTGTGGCCTTTCCAGCTGTTGCAGATGTCTTGTGAGGTACATACCAAACGGGGCATTATACTCTATAATGGGTCTAATGAGGGATGAGTACAGTGGGACAATGACCTCCTTTTTTCTGGATGAAAAGCCCTTAGTGATGAGGTGTGCCACATAGAAGGATTTCCTGACTGTTGTGGCGATGTGGTTATCGAAAGTGAGATCACTTTCCACCTGGGTCCCTAAGTCTCTCATTACACTTTTGATGTTTGGAGTCCTGCCACCTATGTGGTAATTCATGGATACATGTTTTTTTCCAAAGGGGATAACTATACAATTATTGGCATTAAGCTTGAGCCCATGGCTCTGGCACCAGGCATCTGTTTCTGTAAGGCCCTCTTGTAGAATATCCACATCATTTGGGGATTCAATAATGGCTCCCAGTTTGCAGTCATCTGCAAACTTTTATGGCCAGAGTCCCTTAGTGTTGGCCTGTACTTCAGAGAAGTAGATACCAAACAAGAGTGGTCCCAGGACTGAACCCTGAGGTACTCCACTTGTCATTTGTCTGGAGCTGGATTTGGAGTCGGCTACTTTTGCAGTCTGGGTTCTGTCAGTAAGCCAGTTGGCAACCCATTGAGTGATGTGGGGATTTATGCCCAGCTTAGTAAGTTTATCTATGATTCCAGAGTGGGGGATGGTGTTGAAGGCCTTGTGGAGGTCCAGATAGGCTGTGTGGACCACCTTACCCTCTTTCACAGCTCTGGAGTCTGATCTGAAGAAGTCAATCAGATTCAGGAGACAAGATCGGTCCTTTACAAACCCACACTGGGTGGGGTCCAGTGTTTGAAGGTTGCCATTGTCTTTGTTTATAAGTTCCATGATAATGCGTTCCATGGCTTTGCAGATCAGGCTTGTCAGACTGACGGGACGGTAGTTCCCGGGATCCAAGGTGGATCATCCCTTGTGGAGCAGGATAACTGTAGCTGTGCGCCACTCAATGGGCATGAAGCCTTAGGTGAGGCTATGATTAAACATGACACTTAGTTTAGGTGCCAGTTCATTTTGTAGTTCATGTAGTACATAGCCTGGAATGTCATCTGGCCCCATGGATGCTGTATTCTTAGCTTTGGAGAGTGCGGTTTCAACCTGTGTGGCCGTGATTATCAGAATTTGGCAATCATTTGGTTCTGAGATGGGCCCTTTAGGGGGTGAGAGGGGGGTGAAGTTGACACGAAATCGATCTGCCAGGATATTGGCAATAACCTTGGGATCAGTATATTTAATGCCATTCTGTTGTAGCTCAGAGCAGATCTGAGCATTGTTATTTAGATTCTTGACATAACTATAGAATGCCTTGTGGCTGTCTTTGGAAGTTTTGGCAATTTTATTTTTGTAACTAGCTTTTGAGGATTTTATGAGGGATTTCAGCTTCTTACTGAGGCTGGTGAGGGAGTTTTTTTGCATCCTGGGATTTTCCTCTTTTATGCAACAGTTTTTTCCTTCTGTTGTTTAGTTTGTTTATAGCAGGGGACCACCAGACTGGCTTCCTTTTTTTTGGAGAAAAGCATCTTGATTCTATTTGGGATGGCACGATTCATGCACGAGTGGATGTGCTCGTACAGTGCCTTAGTGTAGGATTCTGCAGTCGAACTTCCAGATCCCATCTGCGTGGGTGTTGTGAAGTTTGTCACTTCTGACTTCAGTAGCATGAAGTTGGCTTTGGAGAAGTTTTTTTAAGGAGGTTTCCTTACTGGGGGGGGTGGGTGTGGGATGTGGATGTCAAGGGTGAGTTGCTTATGGTCAGACCTGACCAATTAGGGGATCACCACTGATGTGGAGCATCTATCTCCCATGTTGGTAATGACCGCGTCTAGGATATTGAAACCTCTGTTGGGACAATGGATTAGTTTATCCAGGGCATTGGAATTTATGAATTCCAAGAACCGTTGGGAATAGGAGTTGGCAGGGTAGTTGAAATCACCCAGTATTAAGGTGCTTGGTTGTATCTTAATGTTTTCCAGTAAGTTCAGAAAGGTGTAGTGAGAATCTTGGGACATGGTGGGGGATCTGTAACAAGCTACAATTTGGATTGCAGTCTTATCTAGTGATAGTTGCTCGTGGAGAATTTCAGATGCACTGTGTTGGGCAATTAGCCTGGAGGTGTGAATATCATTGGTGAATATGGACACTCCTCCACCTTTAGTGTTTCGGTCTTGGTTTTGCAGCCGAAAAATCTGGTAATAATTGTAGCCTGGTATTGCAGGGGTGCTCTCTGGAACCTTGAACCAGGTCTCAGTTACAGCACAGATATTGATGTTCTCCATTTATAGGAGTGCCTCAAGAGAGTCCTGTTTGAGGTTTAGACTTCTAGCATTGAGTAGCATTACCTTCAGATTTTGCATGCTTGTAACTGTTACGGTGGTGGTTTTATCCTTTGAACCTTGCCTAAAAAAGGCACTATATGGGGTGGCAAGAGCTTTAGCCAGTAACCTGAATCCCAGAGGTGACAGGTGCATACCATCTCTGGCAAAGCATCGTGGTTTGTCGATCATGTCTTCCCAGACAGAGAAATACTGGATCCCCTTTGAATGACACCAGAAGCTTAGCCAATTGTTGAAGTCAATCATTTTGTCCTTATACTGTGGTATCATTCGGGGCAAAGGCAGGATGCTACTCAGGGCTAGGGTCATACCTGCTTGGGTCACATGATCCAACTGCTCTTCCATGTCTCTTTTCATGTAGTCCAGGGAGGTACATTGCAAGTCATTCACTCCAGCATGGGCAATGACAGAGTTGTATTTGTACTTGTTGTGGAGTGACTTGAGTGCATGCATTATGTGGCAGATCCTGGCACCCGACAGGCAGCTGACAGTAATTTTCTCCTTGTCCAGCCTGGTGAGTGGGACATCAGCGTGCCTGACTATAGAGTCACCTATGACTAAAGTGTTGGGTACATTGTCTTGCCTTAGGGGCTGTTGTTGGGTGGCACACTGGTGCTGTGAGCTATGTATCACTTTGGTTGTGACTGGTGTTTGTTTGCATTTTAGCTTCAGAGGTCCTTGGTTCTTAAAAAGATTTCTAGAGAAAAAGAAACTAAAATAAAGTACAAATCCAGGAAAGTGAAAAATTACTCCAAGAAAACTTCAGACCTAAGTTAGAAGATCAACTCATTAATCACAGAAAGTATTATACTTATTGCATGCACAAAATCTCTATTTTTTGGAAATGAGCAATCAGGTTTCATGAAGGGGAGACAACCTTGAGATAACACACTTACCTTAGAAGCAATTATGCAGCTGTCTGTGAAAGATAAACTTCCCAGATATCTTCTTGCACTCTATGCTACTAAAGCTTTTGATAGAGTAAATCTTGACTTCTTGTTCTTGACTCTACAACACTTCAACTTTCCAAACGCTTTCATAAATATAATCAAAATTCTTGACAACTCTTTATATACTACTCTGGTCATCAGTAAATCTTATTCTACTGAAATAAAATTAAGTAATGGTACAAGGCACGGTTGCCCCCTCTCACCATATCTCTTTAACATTTATATCAAACCTCTTTTTACCTATCCATCACAAAAAAAAATTTTCATCATTTACCCAGTATATTGAGCAACAGCCTTGTAGTATCAGCTTTTGCTGATGACCTCATTATATATTTTCAGTTACCCAATTGGCCTAATCAAAATTTTAAAAAACTATTGACATCGTCTCGAATGCTTCCAATTATAAACTCAACCCCTACAAATCTCTCATCTTTCCAATTAACCTAACAGGTCATAACGGGCCTCTCTTTTATATTACTCAAATTAAACTAAAATATACATTTCAGTATCTAGGTATAATGTTTGAACATAACCACAAAAACTCCTTTCAAAATAATCTTCTTAAAACGTGGACAAAGACTGAACATGACCTGGACAGATGGAAAACATGAAGTCCCTCATCTTATCTAAAATAGCAGTTATAAAAATGAACATCCTCCCCAGAATGTTGCACCAATTTAATGCAACTAACTCTATCATTCCTATGAATTTCATTAAAAAAAATAATAAAACCCTAACTAAATGTATCTGGTTTCCAAAGTCCCCAAGAATCTCCCTATCAAAATGAATGCTTCAAAAGAACAAAGGAGGACTAATTATAATAGACTTCAGATTATACTATGACATAATATGTGCCAATAGAATAATTTCAATTGCTGACCATAACCCAAATAATTTAACCTATTCTCCCAATGGATTGATCTATGGCATGCACATGTAAGATCACTAAACATTAACCTTAAATTGCTACCTTTCATAGATAAATCTATATTAAAGGACATTAAGTTACATAATTTAATTAAACATAATATCAATTCATTTTAAAATCTTCTTTCTTTACTATATTTACTGAATGCATTTGTCCTTCTACAACCAATCCATCTAAACCCAAACCTGAAACTAGACAAAAAATGATAAATCTAGACCAATTCCCTCAAATCAAAAACTTTACTATCTGGGATTTCTATAGAGCAATTAATGCGTTAGCCAAACATGTGCCCTCTGAAGTCAATGACCATAATTTTATGTTCTCAGTTATTGAGAGAATTAATGAGAGAGGTGGTGATATAAGGAACCATACAGAGACCTCGGAAACTAGGTGGATTATCAGATTAAAAGCTAATAAAGGAAAGGGCCTTAATGATAGAATACCCTTGAAACCAGTTTTGAAGAAAAGGAGGTTGTTCAAATGAAATTAAATTATTTTAATGAAAGACAGAGAAACATATTAAATATATATTTTAATTGTTTTTAACTAATGCATTTTATGTTACAATGCTTATTACGTATCTATACTTGAAATGTTTTTCCAGTATGACTTTGTACATATTGCAGAATGACTGGTTTTACTTTAAGTGCTAATTACTTCAAGCATTAATTGGTTTGATTTGATTGGTTTGAATACTGTTTAAATATAGTTGAGTAGGAAGTGTTTGTTTGAAGGTCTAAAGAAGTGATATGTGTATCATGAAAGCGCTTACCTGAGTGAATAAATTTACCTTGGATTTTACCTAAGTTTTATTTATTCTTGGACTGTGTTTAAACTAGGACATTCTGTGCCTTGGTTACTTCACCATTTCTTTGTGGATTTTTATGACTTTATTGTACTTTGGTAGAGTATTTATCCTAGCTGTTTCCTGTCTAGTATTTTCTAAGTATGGCATGTATTGACTACAAAAAAGCATTTGATAGTATCCCTCATTCATGGATAAAAGAGTGCTGAAAAATGTATAAGATACATCCCACACTGATCAATTACATTACATTGACCATGAAACAGTGGCATACCACTTTGCAATTAAGCCATGATAAAGGATAAATTGTTATCCCAGGGATAAAAATTCAAAGGGGGATATTCCAGGGTGACTGTCTGTCACCGTTACTATTCTGCTTTGCTCTTAATCCATTAAGCTGTTTACTGAGCAGTTTAGGCCATGGCTATAATCTGGCTCCTAGAAAACGACAAAGTGTAAAGACTTCTCACCTTCTCTTTGTTGATGATTTAAAACTGTATAGCTCATCAGATGAGGAACTGAAAGAACAGCTGCAAGATGTCAAAACATTTTCAGATGATATAAGAATATCATTTTGGTCTTGATAAATGTGCAAAAGTAACCTTTAAAGCAGGAAAACTGCAACAACAGGAAAACATCAGTTTGGGGCAAGAATGTGATATAAAAGAATTTGAGTAAGAAGGACTGTATAAATATTTGGGAACTGATGAAGGATCATCAATAAAACATGAACAAATGTGAATAAAACTTAGTAAGGAATACTTCTGAAGACCTAAATTAATCCTGAAAACAGCACTAGCATCTAGTAACAAAAATCCAAGCTATAAACCAATTTGGTCTTCCTGTCCTAACTTGCAGTTTTGGTGTGACTGAGTGGCCCCAAAACGTGTTGGATAGATTAGATAGGAAAACAAGAAGGATGTGTCATGCTCATCAAATGATTTATAAAAATCAGAGCATACCAAGATTATATATTCCCCATTCTGAAGGAGACATGGGCCTCCTTGAAACTGATTATATGTATAGATCTGCAATGGTGGAACACCAGACATATCTGGTGACCTCACAAGACCCAAACATAGTGAAAGTTTTGAAACATGAACAGAATAAATCTAAGATGACTTCTCTGCTTAATCTAGCAGAAGCTTGTCAGCATCATGCAGGAATGGAAATCAAACCAGAAGTAGATAAAAATAAGGCAGCAACTGAATGTGCCAAAAAAGAAAAGGAAGTATATAAGGTGACGGATCAGATGAGAAGGTAAGAAATGTGGAAAAAGCATAAATATAGTTGCAAGTATAGAAAGCTTCTGGAAGAACCTCATGTTGGTCAGAAATGAACACAGGAATGGTGAAGGACAGGCAAATTCAAACCAATAGATGAAAGGTTAATATTGGCAGCCCAAGAAAGTGGGCTGCGTACATGTTGGTTTATAAAGTCCATTGAACATGTGGGAGAAACAGACAAATGTAGGTTTTGTAAAACCAAATTGGAAACAGTTGCACACCTCGTTGCTGGTTGTGACATATTAATGGCAGAAGGACTGTATACTGAAATGTATAATAATGTGGCTAGACTGTTGCATTGGGGATTGTGCAAATTATGGCACTGAAGTGGCTGAAAAATACTGAAAACATGAGCCACAAAGCATCACAGAAAATGATGAGGTCTACATCACATGGGACCACTCATTAGCAATAGTTCAAAAGATAGATGCTAGAAAACCAGATATAGTTTTACAAGAAAAGAAGACAAGAGTAGCATTGATCATTGAAATCACCACACCCAGTGACTACAATGTCCTGCGTACAGAGAGACATAAATTTATAAAATATCAGGATCTGCAGGCAGAAACAAGAGCAATGTGGAAGAAAGATACCCGGACCATTCCAACAGTAGTAGGAGCAACAGGTCTTATAAAAAATAATCTACAATCATATTTAGATATGCTACCAATACATGTAACTCCATACAAATTGCAGAAGGAGTCATTACTGGGCCATTGATGGTTCTGCAAAGAGAACTTCTGGCTGACATCAAAGATTGAAACAATAATAATTTCATGAACTTTAATCATGATTTGACTTATAAATGCGGTCTATTCCTGTCATGGTAATAGAAACCAAAAAGACATGGGGCCAGATTCACGAGGACTTGCACGGAGTCTAAGAGTAGTGTAATCCGGCAGACAACCAATATGTCTGCCGAGCGATCCAGCCACAGCCAGCAGGGCCGTGCATGAGAGCTCCCAAAACTACTCTTACACGAACAGTGTTATGTTATGCAAATTACCTCATTTGCTGCTGAAAGCTATGCAAATGAGGTAAATTTGCGATCCAGGAAACACTAGCCTGTCTGTGGAAGAGTAGAGTTATTTGCAGAAATGTACTCTATTGGTAATGGAGTACCATTCTGCAAATAGCAAAACGGAGCTATGACAGCTCCAAATAAAGGATGCATCCAGTTGAGGAAGCATGACAATGGCCAAATATAAAGCCATTGGCATTTTGATCTGTTGAAAATAAATAAAAATCTATTTTTTTTCCCTGATATCCGATGTTTAAGTGTAGTGCAGTGCCGCGCAAACGTACGGCGCTTTAACAAAAATAACATAAAAAAAAAAAAACAAAAATAGGCATTCTTATTAAAAATATTCTTCTGCCATGCAGCATTCTTATTAAAAATATTCTTCTGCCATGCAGGTGAATGGCAGGCTGAAGACAACATGGCTACTGAGTAGTGGTTGCTAAGGGGGGAAGCTCAGCATTATTAGGTAATCCTATGCAAATGAGGATAAGGATAATGAATCCCAATTTTCCCTGGCATGTGAGCCATGTCCCTAGAGTGTAAGTGTAAGAGTTGGGGAGTAGTAGAGTAGAAGATAGGTGACATCATGAGGGGGTAGTATGAATGACTGTAAGCTCATTGGAGCAGAGTGGCTTGTGTTTGCTGTGAGTTACTCAGGATTGGAAGAGGCATGTCTACAGCTGTCTTAACTGAAACCCAGAAACCGAAGGTGTATGCCGTGGATATCACTGAATTTTCTTGCAAAAGTGCTTACACCGTGTGTGCACGTGTGCATACCTGTAAGCCAATCTAAGCTTCTGTGCACACGTGTGCACCCGCCTGAACCTGTATACGCCTGTGTTTATGCATGTGCACTCATGTGCATGTGTTTGCACTTGTTTGTATGGTGCTGCTCCCTTATGGAAACAGAAATGAAAAAGGAAGGAAAAGAAGTAGTAGGAAGTTAACCAGGGGTGGCTCGTCCTATCGGACTGCCGGACTGCAGCCCTCCCACCTAGAAAAACAGAAAAAATATCTGCAAAACAAATAATTAATTTGAACTCAGACTGCCTTTATCGGCAGTCTGGATATGGATTAAGAAGTACCCAGCAATCATTGCTGTGAGATACCAGAAATCTGTGTGCTGACAACCGCACAGAATAGAGGAGGTCCGGACTGCTTCAGCCGCAGTCAGAGCCAATGACGAGGATTGAGCTGCTCTCGCGGGGCAGGACTGTCAGTGTGTGACTGCGTGGGCTTCAGGACAAAGGCGGCAGGTAGGTGTTTGGATTGTGGGCTAGCTGCATAGGTGTTTGTTCGGTCGCTGGAGTTTGTGGGCTTTCTGGATTACCGGGTAGGTGTTCGGTTGACTGCACTGGCTTTGGGACAAAGGCAGCAGGTAGGTGTTTGGATTGTGAGCTTGCTGGGTAGGTGTTTGTTTGGTTGCTGGAGTACCACATAGGGTGTTTTGGGCCGCTGTGTGGTTGTTCGGTTGCTGGAGTACCAGGTAGGGTGTTTTGGGCCGGTGTGTGTTTGTTCAGTCGCTGGAGTACCGGGTAGGAGGTGTGTGCATGTGTGGTGTGTTTGTTCGGTCGCTGGAGTACCGGGTAGGGTGTGTGTGTGTGTGTGTGTGTGTGTGTGTGTGTGTGTGTGTGTGTGTGTGTGTGTGTGTGTGTGTGTGTGTGTGTGTGTGTGTGTGTGTGTGTGTGTGCCTGTGTGTGTGTGTGTGTGTGTGTGTGTGTGTGTGTGTGTGTGTGTGTGTGTGTGTGTGTTCATCCCACACATATCAAATGTCCTGAAAAAATGCTGGAAGTTTACTTAAAATAATAGGAGGGCACCACAAATTTCCTAGTGGCTCCTTGAAATTACAATTAGCTCACATTGCTTCACTCATTAGTTTTGCCTTCAGCCTGCAGCATCACCAGCTAAGTGGCTTGGGTGCATCATTACAGGCATGATTGTATACATAGAAAGCAAGTCATGAATCACCTAGCCACTCACAATGGAACAAGAGCAAGTCTATAGCCTGCCTTAAAAAGGAATACAGGTAGCAAGGAAATGTGCAGCTACAACTCCCAATCTACTGATTCTTAGACATGACAGATAACAGTTGTTTGACTAAACGGTATTGCATCTACTGCTTCCCTTCACCTCTTCATCTTGAGTGCCTGCTTAAATTGTGAGTGCTGCAGTACTATCACAAGTATCAGGGATTTAGAAGGGAATTAGCTAGACTACCCAGATGAACAATAACATAAAAGAAGTAGAAGAAAGCATAACGGGTAGAAGAAAGAACCAAAGCGATAAAGTTACGCTGGTACCACGAGCAGGATTCAGCAGTGTTCAATTTAATTCAGTTTAGCACTTTCATCTAGGTGAGGGGCTTCTTCATATCAGACTACAACTTCTAAACACATACATATTAATACTATAATTAGTCATGTTGCATTCATGGTAAATGAAATTTAAAAGCACCAGATTAAAAATTATTTAAGATACTACACAGTGAAATGTTAAGTTTCTCATTGTCATAAGGCTGAGCTTAAAAATGTCAGTCAATTTCAAAAATATATTGTAGATTTGCAGCTCTGATTTTTAAGATGCTGCTAGACAGATAGGATAATGTATTAAATCAGCAGAATATTAAGTGTATATCCATAATTAAAAATTTAACATTTTAGCCTAATTTTTAGACATGCAAAACAGCTTTTTATAAAAGAGTCATTAGATCAGTTATTTTTTTATTTATCTTTTTTAAGCAGACATACTTTATGATTGTTAGTTTTTTTTTTGTAACTTCATAATATACAAGATTTGTTAACTGGGTATTGCTAGCCATATGCTTGCCAAGTTATTTTTTATTTATCTTTTTTAAGCAGACTTACTTTATGATTGTTATCTTGTAACTTCATAATATACAAGATTTGTTAACTGGGTATTGCTAGCCATATGCTTGCTGAGTTATTTTTTATTTATCATTTTTAAGCAGACTTACTTTATGATTGTTATCTTGTAACTTCATAATATACAAGATTTGTTAACTGGGTATTGCTAGCGATATGTTTGCTGAGTTATGGAAATCTGCCATCTGATTACAATTTGCTTAGAAAAGAGAAACAGATAACTGGACACAGGGCAGGGAATAACAAATCCGAGTAAACTATTTTAATGCAGTACATACAAGGACCTTTTAAGCTGAAGTTTCCCTTTATTTTTACTGTACATAATCTTTGACTCTGTAGCACAGTACAAGACAGCCCTGATTCCAGCCCTGGTAAATGATGGATGATAATTTGTCCAAGAGCTTAAGGAACTGACTAGAAAGATGAGAGTGAGTGACCAAAGTCCACGCAACCATCCCAGGGGGGGGGGGGTGATTGCTTATATCTGTTACCTCGCCAAAGCTGCCTGATGTACCACCTGGAATAGAAGAGAACAGTACAGATTTTTGACTGCCAGAGTGCATAACCTTTGCAACCAACAAGGATAACGACTGTCCAGATGTGAGATCTTTTTCTTCACTGCAACTTTATCATCGGTAGCATGGGGAATGAAAAAGTTATCAGTTGTTGGAGGAGGAAGGGAAAATATATAGAACAAAATGATCACAAATTAAACTGATTTAAAAAAATACACACACAGTCTGTAACTCATTGAGATCAATTTCTTAAAGTTTTATGACCAAAAATATACATATTATCAATATTTGTGTAGGATACCTCATAGCAGTATGCTTTAACAGGCAACATTACCTAAAAACTATGTAGATTGCAGTAGGATTCTTGGTTGTCTATATTCCATGCATTTCCTGCCTGCCCTCCTTCAGTTCACAAGGTACTTTAAGGTAATATGCAATGTATTGAAAAATAACAACTGCTGTTGTGATTGATTGTTGCTGAGGACTGATTCACTCCAGTCTGTTTCTACAACTGTCAGCTTAAGAGCTCATCATACAGTTTTAAAAGGCTTGTCTTTTTTTAAAGTTCCTGAATTCATAGGTGCTTATTGTGGTGGGTTTAAATGCATTAATGTTGTTAGTCTGGCCATGGGTAGAATGTTTAAGTGCTCTCTATGTACTGGCCTTCCTTGCTTGAGTGCAGAGGATGAGTGTTGCTTTGTGGACCACTTTCCAGGTTTTGGCACAGAAGCTTGCTAGCATTACATACTATTATTTGTGTGAAATGGCCTGCTGGTCTAGTTGCCACGATGCACACAGGTTTGGTGCTGAGCACTGTTACCAGTGTGGGAGGCTTGCCACAGTAACGCCTTGAAAGTGAAGTTGTTCAGCTGTTCTGCACTAAACTGTTGTAGAACAGCACTGTAGCCAAAAGGCAGTCTTGTCATGTGGTCAAAGCGATAATATACTGCAGTGCCAGCTCACGGCCTATATTGGGGGGGCAGTAATGTTATAGCAGTATAATTCTGTACTCTGACATAATCTATGCCTTTTACAATGAAATGGGGGGGGGCAATATAGCTAAAATGCACCCCTGAGGTTCAGTCAGAGCATATTTGGCTATATTAATTAAGTGAACTGTGTGTGTTTGGCTATATTAATTAAGGAAGTGAACTGTGTGTGTGTGTGATGCCCCAGTTACTATATACTGGTGGCTAGAGAACAAATGGTGTTGGGTAGAGATACTCAGGCTTGAACCCTGTACCTTGTATGCAGGTGTTAAGGACCTGAATTCCCTACCCATCACCATTTGTAAAAAAAAAAAAAAAAAAAAATCGCAGAGTTTTGCCTCATATTTGATCTGCTGTTCCTCCTAATATCTGTGGTTTCTAAATACTGTAATACTTGTTATTTGATGGTGCAGTGGTAGTATTGTTGATTCTTGGCTGGGGTGCCTTCTGTGTGGGGTCTGCATCTTCTACCTGTATTTGTATGGGTTTGCTTTTGTGTCCTCCCATGTTATAAAGACATGTCTGCATTATTTCTTCCCGGGCCTCTGCTGAAAATTGTTTTTTTTGTTCCAAGTCAGTTTGTCCTGATTAACAAATGTTAAATAAAATTGACAGGCATTTGAATTTCAGACTTCATATTCTTCAGAAAATATATAGTAACACTACCTTTTATTCTAGCAATTTTCTAAGTTTATAAGATGAATATTTGAAAGTTGTCCTTATTTTTGGGACTGTATTACCCCATTATTGGCTTTGTCCAGGTTTTTTGTGCTAAGGTTGACAACTATGGCAAGAACTGAATTCACTGAATATGTCTGAGGGCTGTATTCCCTCATTACTGGGTTTGTCCAGATGTTTTGTACTAAGAGGTTGACAGCTATGGTGAGAACTGAATTCATTAAATGATAGCCATTTAAGTTTCAGTCTTCCTCTCTTTCACAAAGCACCTGATATGGCGTAGTGGTATGTTGTTCTGACTGTTTTGCACAGGGACCTTGGCAGTAAAATGTATGGTGGTCACACAGCATTTTCTACAACTTTCCAAGATTATACAAGCAATGTTTAATGTGTCCCTGGTTTTTGGCCTTTTGAGCCCCCCCCCCCCCAATAAATTTGGCTTTTTCCAGATTTCTTGTGCTGCGAAGTTGAGATGCAGTTCAGTATTGAGTAGATTTTACAAGGAGCTGAGAGCTGCAGGGGAAGAGAAGTTTAGTGCTGCTTATGAAACCCCAGCTTGTGATGTTAATAGCACAAGCAGTTGTGTAATTGCTTTTGATGCAGAAGGTTGTTGGTTCTACTCCCACAAGGGGTGAATGCTACTGTACTGAAAAAGTTAAAATACTAGTTATGAGCCCGTTATCTGTTTGCCATCCATTTCCTATTGCAATATTACTAGCTTATCGTTTTTAATGTAATATAGGCAATTTATTCCTCAGGGGCATCAGACACTTTATTTTTTGATTAAACCATGAAATATAAAGGTTTTTGCTAGCAGCAACCTCTTCATTAGTTACAGATTTATTTAATGTGGAATTATTTAGATGACTTTTTTACTTCAGAGATTGTGCATATTTACTGATAATGGTGGACTGTAGAAGTTTGAGTAGACTTTTTTATGATGGAAATGTTCTGAATTGGGCAGTTTTATCATTATTGGTGCATGCATTTTTGTTTCGTTGTTTACTGGAAAAATGTTCAAAACAATAGGAAGGTTTATCAAAGAGCACATGTATGTTTCATATGCAAGTGGCCTATGATTTGAAAACAGCCCAGAATTAATCTGTATCTGCCACTGGTAAAATGTATTTTCTTTGAATGTGGGTTTCAATGCTGTTTCAATGAATGTGAGTTTCAAGGGCAGAGATGTTTTAATGTTAAGTTTGTTTAGCAGATGTCTTAGTGTTTGTGCTGTAAAATGCAAAATAAAACTTTCAAATGAAATCCAAATCATCATAGAAGTAAATCAGTATGCACATTAGTGTTTATGGTAAATGGAGTGAAATAGCCAAGTAATGGATCATTGGAATGGCTGCAGGAGGAGGCTCCATTCGACCATGGTTTTATGAGGGGAAAGGGTGGCAAACTTAGACAGCCCCAGCTGAACTATACCTTCCAACTGTCCAGATTTTCAAAGAATGAATAGATTTTTGTTTCTTATTTTTGGTTTGTTCCTCATAAAATTTGTGGCAAATCATTTAGGAATTAAGTCACTAAATAATGACACACTGAGTTTCAGACTTCATAACCAATGCATGCTAAAGTAAGACTTGTTCTATCAACTAGTACTGTTTATATGTTCCCCCAATATATTTGGCCTTGTTCAGATTTATTGCATTAACAAGTTGAGAGGTACATGCAAATAAATTGCTTTATAGAATTAGGCATAGCCAAACCTCTCAACTGTCCCTGATTTTGGCTCAAAATGTTGCTCTTCCCCTAATAATCCCTCTGCAAAATAGCAATTTTGGAAGAAAACATGGAGGGTTTACAATTAAGAAATAACTGTAATCATAGATTACTTTTATTTCAGAAATGCATGTAGATTCTTTTATTTTGTCAGCTGCTCAAGTTAGCGGTACTAATATTAGTGTCCCTTCTTTGACAGGTTCCCAGCTGTATTGTGTGCCTATTTTATATTTTTACATCACATTTTTGGTCCACTTTTCAAAAAATTGTGTTTTTTGGCAAATTAGTGACAAATCATTAAAGACTGCAGTTAGAAAATAATGATAGACATTTGAGTTTCAGATTTCATACCATTCAGAAAATTCATACTAATGCAAGACCTATTCTATTATCTTTCTAAGTTTATAAGAGCAATATTTTTAAAAATTGTCCTTGTTTTTGGGCCTTTGTCCCACTTCTTTGTATGGCTTTGTCCATATTTCTTGCTCTGAGGTTGAGAGGTATGACAAATGTATCAGGGTCATCACAGTCAGCCAGAGACATTTCAAATTGTGAAATACTTTTTGCACCCAACTCACCCATGTAGTGACTCTGGATCTGTCGAAGCAAGGCAAGGAGTAGTTATGCAGTGTAAATGTGCAGGGTATCCCCCCATCCAAGATAGACACAAGTACTAGAGTGGCTTTTCATCTGTCCTTGATTTTTGCAGAATGGTCTGGTTTCTGTCAGATTTTTTGTACTGTTGATTTATGCTTATTACTCAAAGAGCCTGTTGCTCTGTGTTTAAGTAGCAATACTTTAATGACCATCAGGTAAGCTTGGCTGAGATTGTAAGATGCAAGTAAGCTTTAATAAGCATGCTGTTAAAGAATTGCCAACATTGAAAGCCTTTCTGTTGTTGCCATGTAGAGAATACTTAACTAGATAATGTATAAGCCTTGGGTATTGAAATGCATATGACAGCATTTGTAATAAAGGACAGGATTACATTATTTTAAGAAGCGCATTACACCTGGAGACTTCTAGTCATCTCTGCAGGCTTTACCCGTAAACTAAACAGAATGCCAATTATGTGGTCCATAACCTGTACAGTAATCCTTTTAAGCAAAGTATCTTGAGCTTATTTCTTGTTTGCTTTTCATTTTTTACTTTGATCATGTTTTCCCCATGAAACAAGTAGATAGCTGTCAGGCAGCAGGTCTTTTTTTTTGGATAAGGAACATTTTTACAAGTAGGGGCATCAGAGATTTCTAATTACAGCATGTTACTTGGTACTTTAATAAAGCTGAAATATGAGTTATAATTAGAACTGCAGTGCAAGAAGTGGTTTGAGTTGAGTGCTGCTTATTTTTCTTATACTTGATATTGACTGGCATTCCATTAATATATTTAAAAAAACAATTTATTTTTTCATGCCTCACAACCTTTTTGTTTCCATCTAGATATTAATTAAGCTGTCATGCAGCCAATGCATTGAAATATTTTTATTCTTCTACACTTCATTTTGTCTTGATTGGACTCTCATAATGACGGTTTGGCACCCACGGCAGTGTATTTAGTTAGTTTTTTGTGGTTTTGAGCATAGCTCCTCCCCTTTCTAGTTGGCTGCACCCCTTCCCATTGACCCCACCCATTCAGCTGTCTCCTGCTGATTTGAAGTCACCAGCCGCCACTGAAGTTAACCAAGGAAAACTAGCAGAGCTGCCAGGTGAAATCAATAAGAATCAGCCAATTACACAGGCAGTACACTAGCCCAGCCCAGCCCAGCACTTAAAACTCTGCAAACAACACCCCCCCCCCCCATGTTTTTCTCAGAAACACTGCACCACTGCAGTATACAAAGAGAGTGAAAACTTAAAAAGCTTAACTCAGTCAAAAAATGTTAGGGGCTGCCATTGCTATTATAAGGCAACATGTACAAGATGCTGAGGGTGGTTCCATTGTGAATGCTGCTAAGCAACCCACAGTGAGAAGACAGAGAAGAGTGTACAGACCCAGAGTAACCGACCAGGGACTACATGAGCTGGAGACAGTGGAGCACTATAGAGTGGACAGAGACCTCCTGCAGCAAATTGTTGAGCTGTGCAGGACACACCTCACACACAGAATCAACAGAGGGGAACCCATCCCAGTGGAAACCAATGTATGTGTTGGCCTAAGAATACTAGCAACAAGTACCTTCCACAGACCAATTGGTGATATGATGGGGATTTCACAGGCATCAGTATCCAGGGTACTGCACCAGTTCCTGAATGCCATGTCAGCATGTGTCGGTGATCATGTATATTTCCCCAATTCCCATGAGGCATTGGCCAGCAATATGCACCTCTTCCAGCAAATAGCGGAATACCCTGAGGTAGTGTGTGCAATTGACTGCATGCACATACACATCAAAGCACCAGCCGGTGAGCGGGGTAGGGCCTACATCAACCGCAAGGGCTTCCACTCCATCAACTGCCAAGTCATGTGCGATGTCCAGGGCATAATACTGAATGTGTGTGCTGCCTGCCCTGGAAGCTACCATAATTCCCATGTCTGGCATCTGACGCAGCTGTACCAGACATTTGCCAATGGGGACATCCCTGACGGTCACCTAGTGGGGGATGCTGGATACGCACTGGAGCCGTGGCTGATGACACCCATCAGAAATGCACACACACCTGAACAAGAACTCCATAATGAGGCACACGCACAAACACAAAATGTAACCGAGCATGTGTTTGGGATGCTCAAGTCATGGTTCCAGTGCCTGGACACATCTGGTGGAGCCTTGCAGTACTCACCAACTACATGTATCCAAATTGTCATGGTATGTGCCATGCTACACAGTATGATCCTGTGAAAACAGCTGCAGCAGGAACAGCAAGGGGCAGGGCCAAACAGCCCCCCACCATTGCCAAGGCCATCACAGGCACAGCGTGACTCAGAGGAGGAACAACCTGAGCCTGCCCCAGTAGGCAGAAGTAGGCATGCCAAGTATGCCTTGGCCTTGGCAAAGAGGCAGCACATAGTGCATACACTGGTTCAGTAGGAACCCTGGAAATGATACTTCTCTCTGACTCGCACATAAAATAAAAGGGATGCCTAACTTGACACTACCTGTTTTCAAACATATATAGGGAGTGTACTATGTGCATCCGACATAGGCAGCCCTGCAGCACCACCTGAGGCATGATTGCCATGTTTTAAGCAATATAAAGCAGTGCTAAGCAGCCTTTACCACTATTTAGCATATTTAAGCACAATTGCAAGGAGCTGTGCACCACCAAACTAGCACAACTCACACCTGCTTTACTGTTTCTTAACCAGTCAGGTCTGCTCAGCAGGAAAATAAAAAGCAGTGACAGGGCTTGAACTCAGGATACTGTGCATTATAGTCACAGTACTAAACCACTAAGCCATGACAGCATTGCCCTGGCAAAGACACAGCAGGACAATTGTAGACTAATGCAAACACAAACAAATGCTGTAATATACCCTCTGACCATCACCCCAGGCCTATGCAGACAGATAACAGCAGGCCAGGCAGTGTGATGTGGGTTGGGTAGGCTATGAAGTCACAAACTAATATACGTGAAATTGGAAGCTAAGATCTGCAGTACAGCAGTATGCCTCAAGCCAGTACGATAGGCAACAGTACAGACTGAAATGGAGTACCTGACATAGCAGTGCAGGCCTAGCAAATTTGTATAAGTGTCAAGTGAACCCCTCATCCTATGTACACCTACAGTAACAATCAGGTGTGCCCATGGGTAGAAATGTACAAATAATAGCTGTCCCCCCTGTATGTAGAAATGTTGATAAGTCTATGCAAACTGATTCATGGAAGCCCGGCAGGCACAGCATGCTTTCTGTTGATGGACAACACAAAGGTGAGCCCTGAAGTAAAAAACAACTTGATTTTCCACACACATATAGTATATATGTCCATACTGGGCATACTCACACACTTAAACAAATTTAGCAAATTTTAGTCAGCAACATATTGAAAGGTCATACTGGGCATACTCACCCACTTAGGCCATGTCTGATTACAGCAGTGGACCACACATATCTGGCAGTTGCAGTTCTTACCCCAGAAACTTGTCACTATTCGCCAATCCTGCCTTGCGCACACAATGATATGAAAACAGACCCATATAATATATTGGACTCCTGTCATAATCAAACTATGTACTACAAGTACTTAAGTTGTTCAAAGAAAGTGAAAATTCAAAGATCAATAATCTCTGATCAGTATCATCAATAAACAATGAGCACTCCTAACATTATCCAATCCATGTTCTGGCAAAAATATTGTCAAAGAGTCCATAGAGAACCATGAAGCTTTCTTTTGCTATGTGATAAATATCAATGAATATCAATATCAATAAAGAGCATTAGCAGCCTGAAATACATGCCATACACAGACCGTCTCAAAATGCTCCAGCTGTACTCTCTCACATATCGCCTACTCAGAGGTGATCTCTGCCTATCATACAAAATTATGTCAAACACAGAGCTGTTGGACATGCTCAATGTTAAACACTCACAATCCCTCTGCTCTTCGGCCACAAAACCCAGAGTGAAATACAAAAGGAAGGGGTGTATCCATTTAACTTATGGATACCCACACCTTCAGGTTAGTGGCACAGCATGAGGCCTTGGAGACCATGCAAGTGCAACTAACATTGGACAGAGTTGCTTATCAGATTGTAGCCTGCTACAGCTCACCTATCTTGTCTCAGGAACCTCACTCAGTATTCCTGAGAACAGTGGAAAATATAAAGGTCCTACCAAACACCATTATACGAGGAGATTACAACTACCCAAACATTGAGTGGGATAATTACTCGTGTACAATGTCCTTTGCCCAATGTTTCCTAGAGTTTAAAAACTCAAATGCCCTGAAACAACTGGTCACCATGCCCACTAGAGGTGACAACATACTGGACCTGATCATCACCAGCATGGGGTACCAGTGTTCCACAACAGAGATAAACCCCTTGCTGGTAATATCAGATCATAAAGTAATCACACTGGACATCCTCATCCCGCCCCCCCCCCCCCAGTCAAGGAAACCACTGTGAAAACATTTTCAAAAGCAAACTGCACACCTCCCAAGACCAAAGTGGAAAGTTCCAAAGCCCTCTTGCTATAGAATAATGGTATGCAATCTGCAGAAACATTTACAAGTGCATTCTATGAGCATCTACAGGGATGCATGGATCAAGACATCCCAAATAAAACCAAGACACACTCCTCCAAAAATAAGAAACCAATCTGGTGGTCATTGCCATAAATAAGCTATACAACAGAAGGAGGAAACGAACACATGACAGAGCAAACTTCACAAAAGGAAAGGCATCACTGATCATTATTAGGAAGAAACAATGATCGCTCATAAAATAATCCAAGGACAGTTTCTAAAGACAAATTGCCAAGGAATGTAAGAATAACAACCGCAAAGCCTTCATTAGCTATACCAAACATTTAGGTGGCAACTTCCAAATATGCTGTCAGCTACTGCAAAATGGCAAGAAATACACTGAACCAACTTACATTGCCCATATCCTGGGGGATAAGTTCAGTGCAATCCCCCCATCACCCCCAAAAGAGCCTGTGTCCATTCCAGAAGAATGCAGAGCCCCAGACTTCATGGACATGCAGGTAAAAACAGCCCTCTCCAAAGCTAAGAGCACAGCATCAATGGGACTGGATGGTGTCCCAGGCTATGTCTTACACCAGCCCCAAAAGGAACTACACCCTCACCTACATTCACTGTCCAGACTCAACCTCAACACAGGCTATGTACTCAAAGAATGGCATAGAGCAACAGTCATCCAGCTCCACAAAGGGGGTGCCACAACAGAACCTGGAAACCATTGCCCTATATGCCTATTCAGCCTGGTCTGCAAAGCTATGGAACAAATTATCATGGAACCAATAAACAAAGACATTGAGGATCTCCAGACACTGGACTCTACCCAACTTGGCTTTGTTAAAGGCAGATTCTGCCTCCTAAACCTAGTTGACTTATTTGAAACAGTTACCAAGGACATAGATGGTGGTGAAAGTAGTCCACACAGCCCGCCTGGACCTCACTAAGGCCTTTCAACACCATTCCCCACTCTGTCATCATGGACAAGCTTACCAGCTTGAACATTAACAGCTATGTCACAAGATGGGTGGCTAACTGGCTCACAGATCAAACACACATGTTCAGAGTTGTGGGTGCCATGTCTGACTCTAAACCAGTCACAAATGGCATCCCACTGGTCTTGGTCCTGGGACCCCACCTGTTCAGTAGATACTGCTCAGAGGTACAGGCAAGCACAGGAGGAGTATGGCTGAACAAGTTTGCAGATGACTGCTAACTGTGGTACATAATCGACTCTACGGCTGACACAGACATCCTCCAGAAGGGTCTTACAGAGACAGATACCTGGTGTCAAAACAATGCCCTCAAGCAGAATGCCAAAGAATGCATAGTCATCCCCTTTGGATAAAACAAAGTGCACACAAATTACCACATAAGTGGTAATCCAGTATGTATGGAGAAAGTAATTATGGTTTAGAAATTCCTTCTATGTAGCCCACCTAATGTCACCTAATGTAACTGACTTTGTCTAGTCTGATGATGTCACCATCCTACAAATATACATGTGGAAAGGAGAGCTCCAAGTAATGTGTATAGCCCATAGTGTAAAGGCGTACTCCTCTAGTATCATAAAGTAATAGGTAGGGGTTTGAATCCTCCACTTAACAACTGTATGAGTGTGTGCATTTCCTTGGAGAGGAGCAACCTTTTTGCAGACTACTAAAACACCTTAAAAGTGGTATACTTATCTTTGTCAAGTCTGATGATGTCACCATCCTACAAATATACCTGTGGAAAAATGAACTTCCAGTGATGTGCATAGCATGTCGTAATAATGCGTGCACCTCTAGTACCATAAAGTAGTTAGTTAGGGGTATGAATCCTGCACTTAACTGTGTGTGTCTGTTTATGTGTGATTTCCTTGAAGAGAAGCAACCTTTCTATAGACTACTAAAACACCTTAAAAGTGGTATACTTATCTTTGTCAAGTCTGATGATGTCACCATCCTACAAATATACCTGTGGAAAAAAAGAACTTCCAGTAATGTGTATAGCATGTCATGTTAATGTGTACTCCTCTATTATCATAAAGTCGTTAGTTAGGGGTTTGAATCCTACACTTAACTGTGTGCGATCTCCTTGGAGAAAAGCAACCTTTTTGGAGACTACTAAAACACCTTAAAAGTGGTATACTTATCTTTGTCAAGTCTGATGATGTCACCATCCTACAAATATACCTGTGGAAAAAAAGAACTTCCAGTAATGTGTATAGCATGTCATGTTAATGTGTACTCCTCTAATATCATAAAGTCGTTAGTTAGGGGTTTGAATCCTACACTTAACTGTGTGCGATCTCCTTGGAGAAAAGCAACCTTTTTGGAGACTACTAAAACACCTTAAAAGTGGTATACTTATCTTTGTCAAGTCTGATAATGTCACCATCCTACAAATATACCTGTGGAAAAGCAGACTCCTAATAATGAGTATAGTGCATCATGTTAATGCGTACTCCTCTAGTATCACAAAGTAATTAGATAGATGGTTGAATCCTGCACTTGACAACTGTGTGGGTGTTTGTGTGTGTACCTCCTTGGAGAGGTGCAACCTTTTTGGAGACTACTAAAACACCTTAAAAGTGGTATACTTATCTTTATCAAGTCTGATGATGTCACCATCCTACAAATATACCTGTGGAAAAGAGAGTGCTCAGTAATGTGTGTAGCATGTCATGTTAATGTGCACTGCTCTAATATCAGAAAGTAGTTAGGTAGGGTTTTGAATCCTGCACTTGGTGAGTGTGTGTGACACTGTTGGTTAATATGTTGTGAGTTTTGCTTTTACTACTGTATGACATATCACAATGACAACAGTATGTGCATTTCACATGTCAGAAAGCTCTGTGGCAAATACATATACATACATGTGACCTCAATTATTTCATAGGTGGGAACCCTGCTTTCTCCATGAACACATCTGTTATCTTTGCCAGAGTGTGCTGCCACTTTCCAGACCTTAGGTCACATCCGTATGCTTGTAACAAGTCCAGCCACTGCAGTGATCCCTTGCCTAGGTCATCCGTGTCACACATACTCTTTAAGGTTTCTGTTGAATAGTGTGAGTGAGGGTTGATGCCTCAGGTATATTTCTGACCTGTACAAACGCAGCAAAGTCTGTCAATGATGGCTATTTATTATAGGTGTACAACAACCTTTGTGAATATGCATGCAGACCCCTTATTGCTTATGGTATCCACCAAGGGATTTCAAAATACCTTTGGAAATGTGATTACCAAAGGAGAAATGACGTAACACTTGGCCGTATGTACACATCGGTACCTGTTCAACATGTTGGGGGCTACTACCTATGTGGTACTGTGGGGATACTATGTTTTGTAAAAGTGGATGACTATGCTTTAGTTGGCTTATAGCTTTACAGCATATATATATATATATATATATATATATATATATATATATATATATATACATACATATACACATCCATTGGTGTACATATACATATACATATAGGCACATATACAGTCCACCTTTCATGATGAGAATATCAATTATGCAAAGGATGTGAGGTATACAGTAATGTAATGATATTGCATAGTCTTGTAAGAAATGCATTGATGGTGTTCTCAGCCCATGTAGCTTTAGCAAGCCTCACTGGCTGCAACACTGAAAACTTAACAAATCACACACACAGTGTTTAACCACCCCATGTCATATACAAGCACTGTATGCAGTCTTGTTTGCCACATACTGCAACCTACATACAAACATGCACATAACAACCTTTGCCAACATATATATGTCCACCCTTCACATACAGTTGCAGTATGTCCCTTGCTCTATGCACATGTACAAATGTTAATATGTCTGATACATATATATATCTCCGTATGTGTGTGCCATACACACACAAGGTCCACACTGTTGTAAGTCCCTCGACCTCACGGCTGACCTGTTGGGCCTTGCTGCAACATGAACAGGTGTCACATGTGAGCACAAAGTAATATTAGAGGGTGTGCATATAGCTACAAATGCTAGATTAGCATACTAGCCTGGTACAGCAGTTGCCAATGCTAAGGTACACGTTAATATGACTATCATGCATGTGTTACTCTGTCACATCCATGTTTATATAGCTGTTTGTGCTACCCCCCAAACAGCCATTGTCCACACTACTATACAGAACATAATTAACATGGATCAGATGTTTGACATTTAATGCTGAGCTACATATGTCACAGTTATGTCCCCCTGCACACAGCTACACACTGATTTGTCCATGGCAGTAGTTATGCTGGACATCTGTGCATTGATACATACTGCTGCCACATATGGATGTTTCAAAGTATGTAGAGTACTCTTCAAAAACATCTATTACATGCCAGTAAATACATATCTGTTACGTACCTTTCCTTTGTATGTGTTGGTATTATTAATTTACGTGTTCCTTTTGCTTTTGAGTTTGCTTTTGCTGTTAATGTCTCTCTCTCTCTCTCTCTGTCTCTCTCTCTCTCTCAGTATCTGTAATGGAGTGATTGCATGTGTGGGCAGCAAGTACAGCCTGCTTTTATAGGCATCTGCACATGTGCATGTGATGGCCTCTGCACCAACTGGAGGCCACCATTTGGTAATTGCATGCAGCCTGCTGTGTGGTAATTGCAGTACTCACTGTCATAGCAACCCAATGCTATAAATTGCTAAGTCAGGTAGGCGTAGTCCTTTCAGCTTTCCAAAGTGGGGCTCATACTTGTTTGCTGTGGACACCGTTGTTTAGGTCAGAAGGTTGGTATAGTTCTTATATCTGAAGCTAGGGTGTAGCCAGTGATTTAAATGTTGTACTCAGTCCTGAATGTTGCCACTTCCAGTACTCAGTTGTCAGTGTAGAATTGTACTCACCCCTGCAAATGCTAACACATGATACATGGGAGTATGTAGTTTATTTTCTACTTATGCAATTAACTGCCATACAAAAGTAGTTGCTGAGATGTATTCTTTTGGCACATGAACTGTTTGTGAACTGCTATACTGTAAATACTAATGTACTCACTTCTGAACAGTTTGTGCTTTTTTAGTGTTGACATTATCACAGGCTGCTCATGAAAACTGGACAATTCCAGTACTGAGTATGCCTACCTACATCCTTGGTAGACCCTGAACACACAGGTATAGTGTACATTTGGGTAGGGATGCAGATGTACAGAGAGCATTATGTATTATTGTGTGAATGTTATCTTACTGGACTTAAAAGGTTGCTGTGTACCTGTTAGTTTATCAAGGCAAGTAGTATGTCTGCATAGCTCCCAACTGTGGACCTATCCAGATGGTAGGCAGATGTTAGCCTGTTATTCTTTGTCTGTGCAACACACAGGTCTTTTCAGCACTGGTACAATGGCATTGTTACAGTCAGTTGCTAGCAGTACATGGCTACATCCTTTAGTATTTCAGTGTTTTACTCCTACATAAGGGTATGCTTGTGGAACTCCTTCCAAAGTTATTTGCACAGTGTGTAACAGCAGAAAAGCTGAGATGCCTGTGTGTTTCTGCCTCTTCCAGGCCTCTGAAACACTCAGCTACATATCTGAACAGAGTCAGGGAAAGGTAGGTAAAAGTGAGGTACACCTTCAAAATAATAGAGACAGTAAGTGGAGACTTTGAGAGAACCAGTGCCTATGGATTACTACACCTTTTCTGAAGTACAAGTGGTGTCTAACTCTTATTATTGTCATTATTCATTAAGTGTAATACCCCACCTTTCTGCCTAACATCAGTACTTTTCAGAGGGATTCAGAGGGACACAGCTAACATGTTTCAAAATCAGGGACATCCCTAAAAAGTAGTCACAGTTGGGATGTATGTCCTCTGCCTCAATCAGATATGCCACTGTTTGTCCTGATATGATACTGTGTGTGGGTTGTAAAGTGCTACTGTAACATTATTTCCTGATAGAATGGCTGGTTCTCTCATCACAGTCATGTAATGCAATTCCTCAACAACTGCTGGTAAAGATCCACAGAACAAGTTTTGTGTTTGTATAATGGCATTCCTATTTTTCCTTTACATTCACTCATTCTGATGCATGATATATTTATTTCAGCACCACCTTGTATGGCTACCATGGCTTAATGGTACTTCATGCAGTCTAGTGTGTCCATGGTTCAAGACTGACACAGGTGTTTTATTTTGCTGCTGAGCAGAACAAGGGCCCTGACATACAGAGTGACTAAGGCAATTTTAAGAAGTTGTAAGTGGGTTTGCGCGGGTTTGCATGATGCTTAGCAATGCTTAACTAAGCGTACACAAGTGCACACTCGCGCAGACCCGCTTACTACTGCTTAATAGTGCTTACTCCCGCTAACCCCTGCACTCATTTCTTTGAAAGAAAAGAAAATGGGGAGATAGGAAAGTGGTGAAAAAGGGGCACAAAGAGGGAAAGACAGTAGGGAAACTCAGGATGTGCAGGATAGGTGTAGGGAAGGACCATAGCTGCCCATTTCTTTAACAGCAACAGCTGTGCATATGCAATACATTTGGAGGGGAATATGAAACCTTCCACCCCTGAGAGAGGGGTGAGGACAACAAAATATGTTGTACTGCCAATTAAATATCAGTCTATGTGTCCAGCGGACATGTGTGCAAAATGGGCAGCTACGTATGGGGCAGAATTTTTTTTGGGAGCAGATTGCCCTTTTTTTTCAGGTGACAGTGGAATGTGGGGTAGGGGAAGTAGGTATATTTGGGGAGGTAGGTTGGGGAGGTAAACAGACAAGACAAACAAGACACATACAGGGGCAGAATATGACACATGTGGTAGGTGAACACCATTGACGGGGAAGAATGTTTGGAAATCCCAAGCCCATGAGCCCACAGATAGCAACAGTGGAGCTGAGATCCCCACCCATGGGCAGTCACCACTGCACCTTCACAGCCCAGAGGGTGGCTGTGCTGGGGGCTGTGTAGGAGGGGCAGGATCATTCATGAATCGTGCCACTCGTGCCTCAAGTTGGCGTAGAGGATCAGCAACAGAATGCTCGATGTCCCTACACACCACAGCCCGGACCATTCAGAGGGTGATAGGTGTCCCTCCTCCACCCACGCTTGCATGGGGGGATGAGCCCCATCCCCTGCAGCGCTTCCACCCCAAGGTGGCACAGGGCCAATGGAGGAGGAAGTCCCAGGCTGGGCACTGGACCTGCTGGTGCCAGGTGCCATCTCCAGCTGAGGTGGGACAAGTGGGCCCGCTGAGACCGGCCTTCTCATATGTTCTATGTTTAGGAGGATTTAATGAAAATATGGGTTAGTAACAGTGAACAGCATTCCCAATTAATTATAACAGCATGCAGAAGTATTCCCATTAACCCAACACACCAGAGTTCCAACAGTTGAACAGCAAGCATGACACATGCATATATAGAATAACAGTGGACATTACAACAGAATGCACGTTTAATTGATGGCAACAGGCCACCAATATTGCAGTATTTGAACAGGGCACATGCATCAAAATAAATGCAGATATTTATAAACCAATAGGACATATGTCCCAACAAATGTTTTGAGATTAGACATACCCATTGAGGTGTGGAATTGCATTTTTTATGCACATACAGTAGGGTGGAAAATTGTAGCTCCATTAACAACTTATATATCCTTCTAGTTTATCCCTACATTCCTATTAACTGCAGTTATATGCCCCCTACATGTATTATTACACTACCCAATTGTCCTTAAACTGGGAAATGGGTTTTGCTAGATCTTTACATACATGGGCTGTATCTCACATACAAACTGTCCGGGATGCAGATGTTACTGCTACATATTTTGTGAGTTGCTCAGACACACTACTGCTGAGATGGTACACTAACAGTTCTACTTTCCTATACTTATCTAGATATGTTTAGGTGAAATTATCAGTTATATGTTAACAGCTCCCTACATTTCTGCCAGCACAATGACATTTCAGGGGAACACAATACCAAGCTACTCATGTGCCAGATTAACCTGTACATGTTGGGTATGAACCAACAGTTGAGGAATGTAAATATGCTTAAAAGCTACTGGCACTCCCTTCATCCACTTTATATGACCCTACCCAACTGTGTGTTAACAGTGCTTAATACAACAGTACTATTTCTATAATGCAAGAGTACAACAACATATCAAAGAAAATAGACACATTCCAGGAATTATACCTTTATTAAAGACTTATAACACTTTTCTAGAGGCTCTCTCATTTATTTTATATAACAGTACATGCAGAATAATTATTAGAAAATTATTATACCTTTATTTATTGTGTTAAAACACTTTTTTCAGGCTCTCTCATTTGTTTTACATAACAGTACAAGCTGGATAATTACTAACCTGCCTGGTGGCACAGCCTTAGCAGCCTATTGGCATAGGCTTGCTGATTTGCAGCACGGAAACCTGCAGCTGTGAAGTCAATGAAGTGATATTGAGACATACCTATCCATAGTATAGACAAGAATAGCAATTCTTACATACTTAATTCCATGGCTACTTACTCAGTAGTGGGGCATTTTCCATCTTATGGGCCTCCTGGATCCAATGGTCCAGTTGACCTGCCTTGCGTCTCTTCAGGTTTGCGTGGTGGTGTCTAACCTGCTTACCAATCCGAGGGACAGCTGTGGCACTGGTGAGTTCATAAGCTAGATGGTTCCAGGCTTCCACTTTGTATTGGGTGCCCTGGTACTGGCCCCGCAGGAGTCTATCCTCATGAGTATGGACAAGGAGCCAAACCATTACTTTTGACTCCTCAGTGCCCCAACGTTGAGCTCGAAAACGAGAGCCCTCTCCAGCACCGGCCATTGCTGCCTGCAGATGGGAGCTATAACCAGTTATGGCAAGTATTCCCACCTATGGAGCTTAAATATGCATCATTTCCCACACTTATTTGTGATTGGCCAGTTTTGAAAAAACTCAGCTGAAGGCACACCTGCTTAGCAATGGATAAACTTCCATTGATATTTATGTGTGTGTTGAAAGTGCATGCTTATGAAAAGCTGTCATGGCTTAGTAGTTCAGTACTGTGATTATGGTGCAGAGTATCCCGGGTTTGAGGCCTGTCATTGCTTTTTATTTTACTACTGGCCAGACCGGCTAGGAGGTGTGGCTGTGTTTAGGCGACTTTACTCAACTTTGCCCAACGGTGCTCTATGTTGCCCAACGTTGCCAGATGTTGCCCAACATTACCCGGCGTTGCGCTAGTTAGCATGGTGCGCAGCTACGTGAAAACATGTTCTGTTTGCGCTGGTTGGTGCGATGCGCAGCTCCACGCAAAGCTATTGCGCTAGTTAAAGCAGTGTTAAGCTATGAGCAATTATACTTAAATATGCTTAATACTGGTAAACTTTGCTTAGCAGTGCTTCACATTGTTTAAGATACATTGCTTATGCATTCATCAGTATGCATAACCATTTCACCTTCATATATATATATATATATATATATATATATATATATAAATAAAATTTGTTCATTACTACATAGGCCATTTCAATGCTTTTTCTAAAATTTAAAAGATAAATGTCAGGAATTATTTTTATATACAGATTTCCAACAGAAAATAGAAAAAGGAGTGGTGGGACTCGAACTGGGAATGCCTCCTCTTTGTGTGAAGGCTCTACCACTACGCTATTGCTATTTGGTTTAATTTGCATATAAGCTTCTTATTATCCTCTTTAATGTCTAAACTGCTAACTGTAGCTAAGCAATGGGCAAACCCGCGCAAAAACGCGCAAATAGAGGCAGCTATATCGGGAATAATAAAAAAAAATAAAACTTTTACATTTTATAATTGTACAGGGGTTTAGAATGTGGGGGAGTGTAGTGTTGGGTATTTACACATTTGAGTGGACTCGCTGATGTCAGTTGACATTTGCCGATTGAGGGACTTACAGGGGCATGGATTTCTGGACTGCACGGCAGTCTGACATGCCCCCTGCACTCGTGCATGCTGCGTGTTAGCCTTAGAGTTGAGTCAATGCGCCTTCATGAATATACAAGGTGCGCTGACTTCTTCCTCTTAGGCTGCAGTTTCCATGTAAGACTTATTTAGTCTTACACGGAGGATCCCGGCCATGGAGAAATTAAAAAAGACTATCAACAAAGCCAGTCTTAGGCAAACAGTTCCCAAGACAGCACACTCAATGGGACATCCCTGTTGCACATTAGTTCACCCTCACCTAAGCAGCAGCCACTCCCCTGTTTTGATCTCCTTTTGGCACCACACCTTTCAGACAGATTATTTCTTTCTTGTTTTTTCACACTTTGTCTTACTTTTTATTTTTTCTCAATAATTTTAACATGTTTATATATATACACACACCCACACACACACACACACACACACACACACACACACACACACACACACACACACACACACACACACTCTCTGTCTCTCACACACACACACACACACACACACACACACACACACACACACACACACACACACACACACACACACACACACACATGCGCACATGGTTGCAGTGCATTCTCTTGAAAGTTTTTTGTTTGAATAATAGAAAATTGAACAAAAACTTCAAATCAAAAAACACTAATTTCAATGAGGCAAGGAAAATGGTCTGGCTTCCTAGTAGGAAACATGTTAAAACCCATTTGGGAGGTTTTCAGTCTTATGTGATCTGATAATTTTTTGTTTGATATTTTATTATTTAAACCAAAAAGATTTTGGGATATAAACACATACACACACACACACACACACACACATACACACACATGGATATATATATATATATATATATATATATATATATATATATATATATATATATATATATATATATACACACACACACATTCTGACTACTAGTGGCATGTGTCGTACTAGTAAAAAAAAAAAAAAAAAACTACAGATATTTAAAGTGGATTGGTCATACTTTGAAGATGGTGGCACAGTGGTGCAGCAATCAGCATTGTCGCCTCACAGCAAGAGGTTCTCCATTTTGATTTTTGGCTGGGGTGCTTTCTGTGCATAGTCTGCATGTCCATCCTGTGTTCATATGGTTTTCCTCCCACATTCCCAAGACATGCTGCAGGTCGGTTGGATACTCTAAATTGTTCCTAGGTGTGAGTGTGTGCATGTGTGTGCCTCCTGAGGAAGGTTGGGCACCGGGCTGGCAACTTGACTCTCCTGCCACTCATTCTGCGGACTGATGATCCACTGTGGTAACACTCAATGGGAGCAGCCAAAAGAAGAAGATGGTCAAACTCTGAAGAGTCTTTGTTTTAGTGTTTACTGCATTCACAGCTATGGTCAATTTGCAAATGATTTTGCAGAAAATGAAGATTGTACTGCATTGTTTGATTGTAGTACTTTCACTGTTTACTCAGATTTTCTCTATAACCACACCCACAAATGATGGCATGGTAGGTATTAAGCAATAATTCACACACATCCGCAAAGCATTGTGAGTAAGCAAAACAACTAAATAATTTCATATTAATTTTGTGGTTTCACTATGACACTATTACGTGCTAATTTTCAGTGTAAAATATTTAATATGCAAGATTTCGTTGAAAAGTTGTCTCTGTAGGTAAGACACTGCTGTGTATTTAGCAGAAAAATAGTAGTATACTAGCTTATGTATTAATTTAAGAAATTTAGTATTGTGGGTTCAGATTTTCTTGATATCAGTGTTGGGGTTTTAACCCTAAGAAAAATCTCAGAGGTCTATCCTTATCAACACAGTAGAATACAAAAACAACACATTTTTTTTGCAACAAAAACTATTATTTTGTATTACATATGGTAAAGAGGTTATATCCAATTTCAAAGCTTTGTTACTAAAATGTGCTTCAGAATATAACCAAATTACTTAAAAGAAAAACATTATTTAGTCAAGTTAATAAAATAAGATTGCTTCCTTCTACAGCAGCACAAAGCAGAAATAAATTTCTTCCAGTCTAGTATAGGCTCAGTTCCTTTCTCTATATTGCAGCCTGTTTTTTATGCCTGACCGAATGACATACAAAACATTTTATCTTTGGAGTCTCCTGACTACTCCATTAATGCCCTTTAAAGCCTTTCTCTTTGCACCATATTTCTTTTGAAATTTATTTTGGAGTCATTCCTTTGTACCACATTTCTATGGTATTGCCCTTAGGAGTTGCTTGGCTCCATATTGCCCTGATATTGTTTTTTAGAGTCTTTTCCTAGACCCCATACTTTTATTGCTCAGTAGACTGACCTTTTCATTCTCTTGAAATACTTTCTCTCAAACAAAGAAGATTTTTACAGTTTCTCCTTTCTTGTGTACACCATCTCCTAGGTGATACTTCTGCAAACTACATTTAGAACCCAAAATTAGGAATCTGTCTATGTAATACCCGATGGCCATCTTAAACTCTGAGAATAGCTGCACACTCTTGATTTCCATAGTATTCTTGCCTGCCTTCACAAAGACCTTTTACTTTCCATCAACTAAATGCAACTGCCTTCGTCTTTAATCTACCTCTGTTCATGCCTAAACAGCAGAATACTTCCCAGACTTAGCAGTTACTATATCACATGACCTATTCTGCTCTTACTTGGCGGTATGTGTGATACTCTGCTGATGAATCCCACAAAGGTAGGCCCATTGTGCCAGTAGCTGATGTCTCTCCTTTCCCCAATATCACTTTGTATAAAACAAGGGACTGAAACAGCTTCTAACAAAATATCCAAACTGAGAGCAGGAATGAAATCCAGAACCCCCTCATTTTATATACAGCCTAATTTGACATGAACCTTTCTTTCTTTCTGTTTGTTTGTTGGATGGCTTTAACTATGCTCTCTTTTTTTCTTTCATTCCCTCTGTGACCAGTACCCCTTCATTGTGTTTTACACCAGTAATTATTACCTATGTCACATTTATACAGTCCTCTTCTAGATGGGATGTTTACTAACCTTCCTCTTCCTTTTCAACTTCTTTACAGTTCAGTAGTTTTCATTCTTCATCGTAGAGCTGTAATATCCTTACTATAAAACATTTATTTCACTTTAGAGTTTTTAACTTTGGTTCCAACTCTAGATTATTCTGTTGCAGTGCTTTCATTTCTTCTGTTTCACTATAGATTTCTTTCATTAGCATATGCATTTCTCTTATACGCTTCCCCATTAGGGTAATATTTTCCCAACAGGTATTAAGGATGCAAAGAGAACCTATGGCAGGAAAGTCCAGAGTCACTTTCATGACCAGAGGGATACCAGATGATAATGGAAGGGCATACAAGCTATCACTGACTGCAAACTTGCATCAGCCTCATGCGATGACAGCACTGAATGTTTGAACAAACTGAACATCTTCATCACCAGGTTTGATAAAGATAACAAAATGGTTTCAAATAAACTACCTGTTGACAAGGATGAAGCAGTGCTGAGCCTGAACATAACTTATGTCATCAGAACCTTAAAATAGGTCAACCTGAAAAAAGCAGCTGGTCCAGTTAACATCATGGGTAGGGTACTACGGGAATGTGCAAAAGTTCTGCCACCAGTCGTCATGGACACGTTCAGTACTTCTCTACATCTAGCCAGGGTACCAAAATGCTTCAAGAAGATGACCATAATTCCCTTACCCAAGAAACCACAACCAGCAACTCTAAATGACTACCAACCAGTGGCTTTAACCTCAACAGTGATGAAATGCTTTAAGAGGCTGGTTAAGGATCACATACCTGCAGGTATACCAGTGACTTTGGACACACTGAAGTTTGCATATAGGATGAACCATAGTACAGTGGATGCCATCTCCCTAGCAGTTCATGAAACATTGACCTACTTGGATGGCAAGAACTACTATGCAAGAATACTATTCATAGACTTCGGTTTTGCCTGCAATGCTGTCACCCCTCAGAATCTGATAATGAAACTACTACAGGGGGCATCAACTCCCACTTACGTAATTGGATTCTAAGCTTCCTCACGGAAAGGCCTCAAAGGGTTTGTGTGGGTGACACCTGTTCTGAAAGCATAACCCTAAATAGAGGCGTACCACAGGGGTGTGTCTTAAGTTCTCTCCTATTCACCTTGCTGACACATGACTGCATGGCTAGACATGAGTCCAATAAAATCATCAGATTCACAGATGACACCGCAGTCATAGGTTTGGTCAGAGACAGAGAGGAGACAGCCTACAGGAATGAGATCAAACATCTGTTAGGCTGGTGTGACAAAAACAACTTAGCACTGAATGTCAGCAAGACTAAGAAACTTATTGTAGATTTCAGAAGGACTCAAGAACCACACCAATGTCTAGAGATGAAAGGGATGATAGTGGAAAGGGTCAAAAGTGCAAAGTTGCTAGGAGTACATATCACTGACGAACAGTTCTGGTCAGTCCATGTATCTTACATGGTCAAAAAAGCTCAGCAATGATTGCACTTTCTAAGGAAACTGAGGAAGGCAAAACTATGGAAGACCAAAACTTTTTACAGGGGTTCCATCGAAAGCATCCTTACCAATAACATCACCGTCTGATATGGGGGTTGCAACACCTCTGATCGCAAGGCTCTTAGGCGAGTTGTAAGGGCAGCAGAAAAAAATCATTGGTTCCTCTCAGGTGCTTCTAGAAGACCTACATGAATCACTCTGCATCAGTAGAGCCAGGAAGATGTCCAATGACCCTTCACATCCTGCAAACAGTATGTTTTCTCACCTCTCCTCAGGTAGGAGATACAGAAATATGCACTGTAGGACTTCTAGACTTAACAACAATTTCTTTCCTCTCTCTGTCACATTACTGACCTCTTGTGAAAAATGAGCCTAGAGTCTGTTAAAGCATACTTCCCTTCCTACCACATAGTTGTGCTATTTATCTGACTGTACAGATCCTTACATATCCAGGCTTTGTTGCACTATAAGTATTAAGCTTTTTCATGTGCAGTTACTACCTGATGTGTATATTTAACATCGGTTCACATCTTACCTTACCGTAGGGCTATATAAAGTGCAATATTAATCACACTGTGCAATATTCATGCTGACCAATCCGTATTCTGCTTAGTTCTTATGTTATCCTAAGATCATGGACATGTTGTTACTCAGTTCTATTTATATGTAAAGTATGTCTGGTCATTATATTATTATTTAATTCTATTTTTATTTTTATTTTATGTTATTTTATTATTATTATTATTATTCTCTGTCTGTAGGTTTTTGCACTGGGAATGACACATCACAATTTCCTTCACCAACACTGTGGTGTAGTTCTGAGTGACAATAAAGTTTTCTTTGACTTGACTTTGACTTGACCCATGTTCCAGTGAGTCATTGTGATGACCTCAAGCAAAACTTCAAATATTCAGGCTATCTATAAGTCAGTAATGCATCTCATAGACTCAGAATATTTGCTTTTCGCTTGACAATTCGTTATTTATAGTTTCTCCCAGTAACTCAAAAAGTGAATTAATGAAGACAAAAAAATATATTACGATGTAGTCTGAAGTGTGCTACTTTATCCCCCCCATCAAACCTTTCTGAATGTATTATTATAAAATAACTGCCTGTTGCTGCCTTCATGCTTACCCTAGAATCTCTGCTTTTCTCTTTTCCTAGTTGAACTCTACATTTACCTACAAAACGGAGTCTAAAAGACTGCAATTGGTCACCATAACAAAATCAATTTCTCTTAGCATTTAAGCAGAGTAGGTTGCACACAAAAAGCATTTGTTAAGCTTTCACTTACAGTGCTGTGTAATTAAGCAGGTCACCATTTTGGTCAGGCATAAGGCTCTTTTTCTACTTGAGTGTTTGCCTCCTTCCCCTGTAACTTAAGTAAACTGACTCTTACATTAAGAACTATAATACTTACCTTATACCTTTAGGACACCTTAGGAAACCTTGTAAACTGCAATAACCTGACATTTGAACAAGTAACCCTTGTAAAAATTCTCAAAATTGTATACTGTTGGTCTGTCTTTCCTGCTAAACATAAGTGATATTACAGTGCTGAGTGCAAGTAACATTAAAATTAAAGTACTGAGTGCAAATAACATAGTATTAGTGCTGAGTGCAGATTTTAGGCCCTTACATTCAACTTGCCTCTGGTGTGGTGTCTTGAGTCAATCATGGTATTCCCTGTAACCACTCCTACTGCCTTCTCTTTTCCCCCACCCCCCTCTTTCCTCAAACAGGTTAAACTGCTACAATTCAGTACAGGCATCATTTTCAAATCTAGGTGCTTAGGATTTCCCTCTCTCTCCCCCCCTTGGCTGACCTGGTGTGACTTATTGTAAGTTTCTTCATTGTATGGATCTTTTACTGTTTATTGTGTAACCGAATGACCTGCTGTTAAATTCTGATTCTACACAGACTGCTCTAATTTTTTGCAGAGGCTCTATAAGTAGCTAGTGACTTTACTAAATTTCTATGTTAATATTTGTGTTTAAACTGAACCTGTACCTAGAGAAAGTGTATAATCAGAGCTCCTACTTGCTGCATGTGTTTAAATGTTTAAATTGCACACACACATTGAAGAAGTACTTGTATTACCTGAATAACTTGGGCTAGCTATACCTGAAGTGCTTTTACTGGCAATTTTCCAGTTGTACAATTGTGAACAATTGATTTAGTTTTTCTGGTATATCTTTAAAATCTGGCAAGTGTTTATTTACTGTATTGCTCTTTTGCTTAGGTTTCTTAGCTATAAATCTTAGTTCATTCTGAAGTGTGCTAATTTACCCCCCCCCCCCACCCTCAAACCTTTCTAAATGTATTATTATAAAATAACTGCCTGTTGTTGCCTTCATGCTTACCCTAGAATCTCTGCTTTTCTCTTTTCCTAGTTGAACTCTACATTTACCTACAAAACAGAGTCTACAGGACTGCAATTGGTCACCATAACAAAATAAATTTATCTCAGCATTTAAGCAGAGTAGGTTGCACACAAAAAGCATTTGTTAAGCTTTCACTTACAGTGCTGTGTAATTAAGCAGGTCACCATTTTGGTCAGCCATAGGGCTCTTTGTTGCTACTTGAGTGGTTGCCTCCTTCCCCTGTAACTGAAGTGAATTGACTCTTACATTAGAGCTGTAATACTTACCTTATAGCTTTGGGACACCTTAGGAAACCTTGAAAATTGCAATAGCCCCGCTAGGTTCGCCCTCGCTACGCTCGGGCTCTCTTCGCTCCCATCCCTTCCCCCAATTGCCTCCCGCCCCAGTACCTCTAAATTTAAAGTACTAGAGCCACTCCCCCACTTTCTAGATCCTATCTGCTTTCATCTGGGATAATGCCTCCCACCCCCATTCTTCTACCTACATTTTAATAGCACCTATTAGCTTTCATCTGGCATTCTACCATCCCCCTTCCAGTACCTTTACCTCATCACTCTATCTTCTGGTGTTGCATCACCAGGTAAAACAGTTCCTTAACTCACTAGCTGAATCACAAATAATGATATACTCCTCTTTACTACCCCTCTTGTTCACACCATACCTCCTTACCTTGTATGAAAACCAGTTTCTCATTGGATTTCAGGTCCCGAAAGGCCATACTATCACCCCAGCTGTAAATCCTCCCACCTTCAACCATACTTACAGTACCAGGTCCTATGCAACATCCTGTTCAGTCTATCAACATCTCAACCCCAGGCACATTAGCTCTAGATCCAAACACTACCACAAACTAATAAACAAATTCCTGAAGTTGATCACCAAGTATAGACTTAACCTAATACTTGGTGGTGATATTCACCCCAACCCTGGCCCACCCACTTCAGATACACATACTCCCTCTACTTGCAATCTAAGCTACAAACTTACAATTAATAGGCCAACTAACTCTCTCCTAGCCTGTCATCTCAATATTAGAAGCATTAATAACAAGGTACATGAATTGCATGCACTTCTGGATGTCTACTCCCCTGAGATTCTCTGTTTATCTGAAACCTGGTTAAAACCTAACACTACAGACAATGAAGTGTTACCACCTGGGTACAACATACACAGGCTGGATCTTGCTTCCAGGAAGGGGGGTGAGCTAGCTGCACTCTATAAATCTGAGTTGAATGTCACCATAGATGTAATACAATCACCTCAGATTAATAACTAAGAGATTCTTGCCACCAAATTGCAACTTAATAAAAATAAATGCATTAATATCATCTGTATGTACATTCCCCCAGGTAACAATATATCTACACTTGAAGATATCCTGCACTGGCTATCATGTCACTACCCCCAAGAAATCCTACTACTTGGAGACTTTAACATAGACTGGGGCACCTGTTCCTCAGAATCCCCAACCACCCATATTAACCTGCATGCATTTACACAAATCATATCCACCCCTACCAGGATAGGTAAACCCAATGAAAAAGAAAGCATACTTGACTGGGTACTCATAAATAGTCACCCCCAACTGTACACCTCTGGTACCCTACCCGATGGCCTAAGCGATCACCGTCTCGCATATGTAATTAAGCACAAAGCCATTAATTCCCAACAACCCTTACTCAGAAAGGTTAGAAATAATAAAAACTTTGACCCTGCCAAATTCCAACAAGAACTAAACTCACGTAATTGGTCTGTTCTAAAACACCGCCCCTTAGAGGAAGCAGTAGCATACTTTAACAACAAATTCCTTGAGATCCTTGATTTGCATGCACCTGTTCGTTCAAAGTGAACAAAGACAAAAACTGCACCATGGCTTTCTAAAGAGTCTAAACTCAAAACTACCCTTAGAAACAAAGCATGGGCTTTATGGCGTTCTTCTAAAGACCCCCAAGATCACATTAAATACAGGCAATCCAGGAACGAAACTAAAGAATCCATTTTACAAGACAAAAAACAATACTACTGTAATTTACAGGCAGTAAATCAAAATAACCCTCAGAAGTTTTGGGCAGGTTTAAATAATCTACTACATCCTGGACAAACTTCAACCCCAATCCCTGCTGCTACTATTGATAATACCCCTGAAGATGTTTCTGACAGTTTTAACCAATTCTTTAATGACACAATTCAAGCCATAGCTAGCCAACTACCTCCTAACTCCCCTGGTTCTGAAAGTACCACCCCTAGAAACCTACTCGCATTCAGCTTCCAACCAGTCGCCACTTCACTTATCCATACCTTGATCAAAAAATTAAAACCCACTACACTTTCTGCTGATCAACTCACTGCCGAGTACCTACAAAAATCAGCTGATGCTATTGCTTACCCCGTCTCAATACTAATCAATCGAACCATAGTAGAAGCTAAAATTCCCACCATCTGCAAAATATCCTATGCAATTGCACTTCACAAAGGAGGCAGTTCTACTGAATTCTCCAGTTATAGGCCAATAGCTATACTCTCTCCACTTGCAAAGATTATGGAAAAATGTATTCATAGACAACTCATGCATCACCTAATCCAAAACCACCTTATGGCAGACACTCAGCATGGCTTCCGTCCTCATCACAGCACTACTTCAGCCCTCCTAGCCTTTACCAACACCATAAACCATAATTGCAACAATAATTATATATCCTCAGCCCTCTTCTTGGATCTTTCCAAGGCATTCGATATGGTTGATCACCAGCTTTTAATCCACACCCTGCAAGCATTCTGTCTAGATACTAGAGCCCTTCAATGGTTTCAATCCTACCTGAATGGTAGACATCAGGCTG
The DNA here is from genome assembly GCF_019279795.1 of Protopterus annectens. Classification (NCBI taxonomy): domain Eukaryota; kingdom Metazoa; phylum Chordata; order Ceratodontiformes; family Protopteridae; genus Protopterus; species Protopterus annectens. Next base: position 96,154,350 of record NC_056741.1, on the reverse strand, counting down.
TCCTTTGGCAGAACAAACTCTCTAATCTTCTACCTAACACCCTTGGAGTACCACAAGGCTCTATACTAGGGCCCTTGCTGTTCTCCATCTTCATTAATGACCTTTATACTGTCATCCCAAAAGACAGCTGTATCCAATATGCTGATGACTCTACTCTGATTTGCTCGGCCACATCTCCAATAGAGTTATGGTCAACTACCCAGACCACCTTTAATACAATAGAAAACTGGCTTTCTGAATGTCGTCTGATCCTAAATCCCAAACAAACTAAAATGCTGTTATTTTCACCAACACATAGGTCTACCGCTTTCACCTTTACCATAAATTCAAATGATGGCACAATAATTCCCCTGACCCCTCTACAAAACTATTAGGTGTCATCATATATAATAATCTAAAATTCGGCCTACATGTTAACCAAACTATCAAAACCATCAATAAAAAACTAGGGTCACTTTACAGAATAAAAGCCTTCCTAACCCCTCCAGCTAAAATTGTCATAGCTCACTCTCACCTTCTTTCAACCCTTCTGTATGCATCCCCTGTACTCTTGAATTTAAACAAGACTGTCCTTAACAAACTCTCAATTTGCTACAACCATATTGCCTGGTTTGCCACTGGGCTGCATTTTAGGACACATCATTGCATCAATCTAAATCAGTTTGGCTGGCTTGAACTACCCAGCCTAATCCAGTATAAACAACTGATTATGGCTTATAAAATCCTCTATAATCCGAACAATACTCCTGCACTTAAAAATATTATCACCCCCTATAACAATCATAGACCGCTTTGATCCTCTAACAAACTACTAATTCAGACTAGCAAAATTAATAGCACAGCCGGTGACTCTCTCTTTGCAAACTCTGTAAGTAGACCCTGGAACTCTCTTCCAGCTGATATTACCTTACTTTCTACCTTAGGTCAATTTAAAACTAGACTCAAACAACATTTGGCACTTAATTGGCTATGTCAATGTATCAAACCTGGCTAACTCTCTCTAGAATGTGTAAAAATCTGTTAACCAGCTTACTGTGTAATTTAATGTAATCCTGACTTACACTCGGGATTAACTCTAACCTGTGGAACTTGTTTAACTTGCTTACTTATGTAATCACTGTAAATAGTCTGTTTGTAATATGTAATGCTGGTATTATGTAATGCTGCATCTGCTTACCCTTGGAGCTTTTGTCCCGGCCTCCGCTGAAAATGGACATGCATCTAGTCAGACTATCCCGGTCAACAAATGTAAAATAAATAAAATAAAATAAATAAATGACAGCATTCAAAATTCAAAGCAATAGTAAACACAATCTAAAAAAATTCTAGTCAGCCATTATAGAAGTCTTACATCCCAAACAAAATTCAACCTTAACCCCTTCTCCAAATAACTTACTACTCAAAACTGCAATAGAATCCAATTCTTATTCATAGATAGTATACAGTCCTTAACCAAGGATTCCCCATTCAGAAACACTGCAGAATACTAAAACAACTAAATTGGTTAGAAGTGTCCCATCAACTAACATATGCATAGCTTCTTACCATCTATAAAATTATCCAGTATCTATCTGCTTGTATGGCGCTAAAGACCATTCTACACAGCTACACTAATTAGTCATTATGACTGAGTGACCAGGAACACCTTTTTGTCCACAAACCTATCACATTTGCAGGGCATGATCTGTACTAGTACTAGATTGCTAAGGTCCAGAACTCCTTACCTGTATCCATCAGTTAGATATCCTTCTTCCTATCCTTCAAAACCGTTCTGAAAGAATTCATAGCCACAATCTTTCTCTTTTCTTGCTCATCCCCATGGTAAACTATATCCCTAAATATGAACAAGTATCTCTTCATACCTCATACCTTATTACTCTCATTCTTCAATCACTTCCTTAACTTCAATCAGGTTCTCACCCCCGAATTTTAGTTTTTAATATGCCATGACTCTGTTTTCCCCCTCACTTCACATTGCTATTCTTTTTTGTATTATATTAACTTACCTTCAGTTTCTGTACAAACTGTCTAAAATTTCTCTAAATATTAAATCATTGTCATTGTCAGTATGGAACACATGCCATTAATGCACTAACAACTGATTGCCATCTGCTGATCTACTCCTTGGACCCATGGTTTGTGCCCCCTTTTGCTCCACTATACCTATGGCGCTGGTAAGGAGGAACAATTCTGAGTGAGATTTTCTCTGAGTAAAATTACTTACACCTGTAGTTAACTGTGGGTACTCAATATTTGGGGTCTATGGAATACAATGGGGGAGTAAATTTATTAATCTAAGGATAGTGCCTCATCAAAAAGATATTTTTATACCCACTAACAAGAATGAAAAAAAAACGTAAAGTTGGATGGAACTTTTTTGGCCAGATTTCATAAGGGTTGGTCAACTTGAGAGCCGAAGCATTTAAGAACACAGCAGAGAAATGATAAGAAGGTAAAAATCTTTTCAGATTTCCCTTGAAAATCACAGAATGTTTTTTCTCTTTCAATATGTAAGCTGGGCTTTAGTTCTGATTTCATTTCATAGGTAATTAGCTTCGAAATCATGATTCACTAAGAGACACAGCTTTGGTCACTGTCCGAACCATAGCTTTTAATTTTATGAAATACTGCACTAAAAATAAACACTTACAAACACACAAGTAATAATGATATAATAATATAATGAAAATAAACAAGAAATTGACCTTTCCCACACAGCAGGTTATTTTGCTTGTTTTATTCATTGGAAGAAGTTCAGTGAGATTTCTATTGAAAAATGCGTGAGTTTGAATTTGTCTTGGATTTTGTTTTTAAAATTCTAACAACTCTTTACTGTGTTCTTTACCCAATGTATGCATAGTACTTTTCAACTGTCCTAAAATGGGCAAGTGATTGTTTTAAGGGACTTCTTTCTGAAGCTGATTAGATGGTTTCTATAAAATTGTGATATTTTCACATTTCTCCATAATTTTTCATTCCCTTTCCCTGGGAATTCAAAAATAATCCTATCACTTAGAAGAAATGTCTGCAAAAGTTAGGTCGATTTACATGAAAGTTGGAAAAATTTTACTCAGATACAACTATGACTGCAATGAGGAAGACCTCATTCTAGACTCATTAGCATATCTTTGAAATTAACTTCTTTACTGTTATCTCTGTTAGACCTGTGACAAGTGTAGTTTTTATTCTGGTAGCCCCTGCATTACTTTGGAAAAGGCTCCTCCCCATATAAATACACATACATCCAGACACGCTTGTGCACACTGAGTGTTACAGCACTCAAGCTTCACTGCAAATGCAATAATTTCTTTTAAAAGTCAGTAACACACTGTTTATTTTGGAGTCATTCCTTTGTACCACATTTCTATGGTATTGCCCTTAGGAGTTGCTTGGCTCCACATTGCCCTGATATTGTTTTTTAGAGTCTTTTCCTAGACCTTCCTAAACTTTGACCTACTTGGATGGCAAGAACTACTATGCAAGACTACTATTCATAGACTTCGGTTCTGCCTGCAATGCTGTCACCCCTCAGAATCTGATAATGAAACTACTACAGGGGGCATCAACTCCCACTTACGTAATTGGATTCTAAGCTTCCTCACGGAAAGGCCTCAAAGGGTTTGTGTGGGTGACACCTGTTCTGAAAGCATAACCCTAAATACAGGCGTACCACAGGGGTGTGTCTTAAGTTCTCTCCTATTCACCTTGCTGACACATGACTGCATGGCTAGACATGAGTCCAATAAAATCATCAGATTCGCAGATGACACCACAGTCATAGGTTTGGTCAGAGACAGAGAGGAGACAGCCTAGAGGAATGAGATCAAACATCTGTTAGGCTGGTGTGACAAAAACAACTTAGCACTGAATGTCAGCAAGACTAAGAAACTTATTGTAGATTTCAGAAGGCCTCAAGAACCACACCAATGCCTAGAGATGAAAGGAATGATAGTGAAAAGGGTCAAAAGTGCAAAGTTGCTAGGAGTACATATCACTGACGAACAGTTCTGGTCAGTCCATGTATCTTACATGGTCAAAAAAGCTCAGCAATGATTGCACTTTCTAAGGAAACTGAGGAAGGCAAAACTATGGAAGACCAAAACTTTTTACAGGGGTTCCATCGAAAGCATCCTTACCAATAACATCACCGTCTGATATGGGGGTTGCAACACCTCTGATCGCAAGGCTCTTAGGCGAGTTGTAAGGGCAGCAGAAAAAAATCATTGGTTCCTCTCAGGTGCTTCTAGAAGACCTACATGAATCACTCTGCATCAGTAGAGCCAGGAAGATGTCCAATGATCCTTCACATCATGCAAACTGTATGTTTTCCTACCTCTCCTCAGGTAGGAGATACAGAAATATGCACTGTAGGACTTCTAGACTTAAAAACAATTTCTTTCCTCTCTCTGTCACATTACTGACCTCTTGTGAAAAATGAGCCTAGAGTCTGTTAATGCATACTTCCCTTCCTACCACATAGTTGTGCTATTTATCTGACTGTACACATCCTTACATATCCAGGCTTTGTTGCACTATAAGTATTAAGCTTTTTCATGTGCAATTACTAACTGATGTGTATATTTAACATTGGTTCACATCTTACCTTACCGTAGGGCTATATAAAGTGCAATATTAATCACACTGTGCAATATTCATGCTGACCAATCCGTATTCCGCTTAGTTCTTATGTTATGGTAAGATCATGGACATGTTGTTACTCAGTTCTATTTATATGTAAAGTATGTCTGGTCATTATATTATTATTTAATTCTATTTTTATTTTTATTTTATGTTATTTTATTATAATTATTATTATTATTATTCTCTATCTGTAGGTTTTTGCACTGGGAATGACGCATCATAATTTCCTTCAGCTACACTGTGGTGTAGTTCTGAGTGACAATAAAGTTTTCTTTGACTTGACTTTGACTTGACCCATGTTCCAGTGAGTCATTGTGATGACCTCAAGCAAAACTTCAAATATTCAGGCTATCTATAAGTCAGTAATGCATCTCATAGACTCAGAATATTTGCTTTTTGCTTGACAATTCATTATTTATAGTTTCTCCCAGTAACTCAAAAAGTGAATTAATGAAGACAAAAAAATATATTACGACGTATTCTGAAGTGTGCTACTTTACCCCCCTACCCTCAAACCTTTCTGAACGTATTATTATAAAATAACTGCCTGTTGCTGCCTTCATGCTTACCCTAGAATCTCTGCTTTTCTCTTTTCCTAGTTGAACTCTACATTTACCTACAAAATGGAGTCTACAGGACTGCAATTGGTCACCATAACAAAATCAATTTCTCTCAGCATTTAAGCAGAGTAGGTTGCACACATAAAGCATTTGCTAAGCTTTCACTTACAGTGCTGTGTAATTAAGCAGGTCACCATTTTGGTCAGGCATAGGGCTCTTTTTTCTACTTGAGTGTTTGCCTCCTTCCCCTGTAACTTAAGTAAACTGACTCTTACATTAAGAACTATAATACTTACCTTATAGCTTTAGGACACCTTAGGAAACCTTGTAAACTGCAATAACCTGACATTTGAACAAGTAACCCTTGTAAAAATTCCCAAAATTGTATACTGTTGGTCTGTCTTTCCTGCTAAACATAAGTGATATTACAGTGCTGAGTGCAAGTAACATTAAAATTAAAGTACTGAGTGCAAATAACATAGTATTAGTGCTGAGTGCAGATTTTAGGCCCTTACATTCAACTTACCTCTGGTGTGGTGTCTTGAGTCAATCAGGATATTCCTTGTAACCACTCCTACAGCCTTCTCTTTTCCCACACCCCCCTCTTTCCTCAAACAGGTTAAACTGCTACAATTCAGTACAGGCATCATTTTCAAATCTAGGTGCTTAGGATTTCCCTCTCTCTTCCCCCCTTGGCTGACCTGGTGTGACTTATTGTAAGTTTCTTCATTGTATGGATCTTTTACTGTTTATTGTGTAACTGAATGACCTGCTGCTAAATTCTGATTCTACACAGACTGCTCTAATTTTTTGCAGAGGCTCTATAAGTAGCTAGTGACTTTACTAAATTTCTATGTTAATATTTGTGTTTAAACTGAACCTGTACCTAGAGAAAGTGTATAATCAGAGCTCCTACTTGCTGCATGTGTTTAAATGTTTAAATTGCACACACACATTGAAGAAGTACTTGTATTACCTGAATAACTTGGGCTAGCTATACCTGAAGTGCTTTTACTGGCAATTTTCCAGTTGTACAATTGTGAACAATTGATTTAGTTTTTCTGGTATATCTTTAAAATTTGGCAAGTGTTTATTTACTGTATTGCTCTTTTGCTTAGGTTTCTTAGCTATAAATCTTAGTTCATTCTGAAGTGTGCTACTTTACCCCCCCACCCTCAAACCTTTCTAAATGTATTATTATAAAATAACTGCCTGTTGTTGCCTTCATGCTTACCCTAGAAACTCTGCTTTTCTCTTTTCCTAGTTGAACTCTACATTTACCTACAAAACAGAGTCTACAGGACTGCAATTGGTCACCATAACAAAATAAATTTCTCTCAGCATTTAAGCAGAGTAGGTTGCACACAAAAAGCATTTGTTAAGCTTTCACTTACAGTGCTGTGTAATTAAGCAGGTCACCATTTTGGTCAGCCATAGGGCTCTTTGTTGCTACTTGAGTGGTTGCCTCCTTCCCCTGTAAATGAAGTGAATTGACTCTTACATTAGAGCTGTAATACTTACCTTATAGCTTTGGGACACCTTAGGAAACCTTGAAAATTGCAATAGCCCCGCTAGGTTCGCCCTCACTACGCTCGGGCTCTCTTCGCTCCCATTCCTTCCCCCAATTGCCTCCCGCCCCAGTACCTCTAAATTTAAAGTACTAGAGCCACTCCCCCACTTTCTAGATCCTATCTGCTTTCATCTGGGATAATGCCTCCCACCCCCATTCTTCTACCTACATTTTAATAGCACCTATTAGCTTTCATCTGGCATTCTCCCATCCCCCTTCCAGTACCTTTACCTCATCACTCTATCCTCTGGTGTTGCATCACCAGGTAAAACAGTTCCTTAACTCACTAGCTGAATCACACATAATGATATACTCCTCTTTACTACCCCTCTTGTTCACACCATACCTCCTTACCTTGTATGAAAACCAGTTTCTCATTGGATTTCAGGTCCCGAAAGGCCATACTATCACCCCAGCTGTAAATCCTCCCACCTTCAACCATACTTACAGTCCCAGGTCCTAGCCAACATCCTGTTCAGTCTATCAACATCTCAACCCCAGGCACATTAGCTCTAGATCCAAACACTACCACAAACTAATAAACAAATTCCTGAAGTTGATCACCAAGTATAGACTTAACCTAATACTTGGTGGTGATATTCACCCCAACCCTGGCCCACCCACTTCAGATACACATACTCCCTCTACTTGCAATCTAAGCTACAAACTTACAATTAATAGGCCAACTAACTCTCTCCTAGCCTGTCATCTCAATATTAGAAGCATTAATAACAAGGTACATGAATTGCATGCACTTCTGGATGTCTACTCCCCTGAGATTCTCTGTTTATCTGAAACCTGGTTAAAAACTAACACTACAGACAATGAAGTGTTACCACCTGGGTACAACATACACAGGCTGGATCTTGCTTCCAGGAAGGGGGGTGAGCTAGCTGTACTCTATAAATCTGAGTTGAATGTCACCATAGATGTAATACAATCACCTCAGATTAATAACTAAGAGATTCTTGCCACCAAATTGCAACTTAATAAAAATAAATGCATTAATATCATCTGTATGTACATTCCCCCAGGTAACAATATATCTACACTTGAAGATATCCTGCACTGGCTATCATGTCACTACCCCCAAGAAATCCTACTACTTGGAGACTTTAACATAGACTGGGGCACCTGTTCCTCAGAATCCCCAACCACCCATATTAACCTGCATGCATTTACACAAATCATATCCACCCCTACCAGGATAAGTAAACCCAATGAAAAAGAAAGCATACTTGACTGGGTACTCATAAACAGTCACCCCCAACTGTACACCTCTGGTACCCTACCTGATGGCCTAAGCGATCACCGTCTCGCATATGTTATTAAGCACAAAGCCATTAATTCCCAACAACCCTTACTCAGAAAGGTTAGAAACAATAAAAACTTTGACCCTGCCAAATTCCAACAAGAACTAAACTCACGTAATTGGTCTGTTCTAAAACACCGCCCCTTAGAGGAAGCAGTAGCATACTTTAACAACAAATTCCTTGAGATCCTTGATTTGCATGCACCTGTTCGTTCAAAGTGAACAAAAACAAAAACTGCACCATGGCTTTCTAAAGAGTCTAAACTCAAAACTACCCTTAGAAACAAAGCATGGGCTTTATGGCGTTCTTCTAAAGACCCCCAAGATCACATTAAATACAGGCAATCCAGGAACGAAACTAAAGAATCCATTTTACAAGACAAAAAACAATACTACTGTAATTTACAGACAGTAAATCAAAATAACCCTCAGAAGTTTTGGGCAGGTTTAAATAATCTACTACATCCTGGACAAACTTCAACCCCAATCCCTGCTGCTACTATTGATAATACCCCTGAAGATGTTTCTGACAGTTGTAACCGATTCTTTAATGAGACGATTCAAGCCATAGCTAGCCAACTACCTCCTAACTCCCCTGGTCCTGAAAGTACCACCCCTAGAAACCTACTTGCATTCAGCTTCCAACCAGTCGCCACTTCACTTATCCGTACCTTGATCAAAAAATTAAAACCCACTACACTTTCGGCTGATCAACTCACTGCCGAGTACCTACAAAAATCAGCTGATGCTATTGCTTACCCCGTCTCAATACTAATCAATCGAACCATAGTAGAAGCTAAAATATCCTATGTAATTGCACTTCACAAAGGAGGCAGTTCTACTGAATTCTCCAGTTATAGGCCAATAGCTATACTCACTCCACTTGCAAAGATTATGGAAAAATGTATTCATAGACAACTCATGCACCACCTAATCCAGAATCACCTTATGGCAGACACTCAGCATGGCTTCCGTCCTCATCACAGCACTACTTCAGCCCTCCTAGCCTTTACCAACACCATAAACCATAATCGCAACAATAATTATATATCCTCAGCCCTCTTCTTGGATCTTTCCAAGGCATTCGATATGGTTGATCACCAGCTTTTAATCCACACCCTGCAAGCATTCTGTCTAGATACTAGAGCCATTCAATGGTTTCAATCCTACCTGAATGGTAGACATCAGGCTGTCCTTTGGCAGAACAAACTCTCTAATCTTCTAACTAACACCCTTGGAGTACCACAAGGCTCTATACTAGGGCCCTTGCTGTTCTCCATCTTCATTAATGACCTTTATACTGTCATCCCAAAAGTCAGCTGTATCCAATATGCTGATGACTCTACTCTGATTTGCTCGGCCACATCTCCAATAGAGTTATGGTCAACTACCCAGACCACCTTTAATACAATAGAAAACTGGCTTTCTGAATGTCGTCTGATCCTAAATCCCAAACAAACTAAAATGCTGTTATTTTCACCAACACATAAGTCTACCACTTTCACCTTTACCATAAATTCAAATGATGGCACAATAATTCCCCTGACCCCTCTACAAAACTATTAGGTGTCATCATATATAATAATCTAAAATTCGGCCTACATGTTAACCAAACTATCAAAACCATCAATAAAAAACTAGGGTCACTTTACAGAATAAAAGCCTTCCTAACCCCTCCAGCTAAAATTGCCATAGCTCACTCTCACCTTCTTTCAACCCTTCTGTATGCATCCCCTGTACTCTTGAATTTAAACAAGACTGTCCTTAACAAACTCTCAATTTGCTACAACCATATTGCCTGGTTTGCCACTGGGCTGCATTTTAGGACACATCATTGCATCAATCTAAATCAGTTTGGCTGGCTTGAACTACCCAGCCTAATCCAGTATAAACAACTGATTATGGCTTATAAAATCCTCTATAATCCGAACAATACTCCTGCACTTAAAAATATTATCACCCCCTATAACAATCATAGACCGCTTTGATCCTCTAACAAACTACTAATTCAGACTAGCAAAATTAATAGCACAGCCGGTGACTCTCTCTTTGCAAACTCTGTAAGTAGACCCTGGAACTCTCTTCCAGCTGATATTACCTTACTTTCTACCTTAGGTCAATTTAAAACTAGACTCAAACAACATTTGGCACTTAATTGGCTATGTCAATGTATCAAACCTGGCTAACTCTCTCTAGAATGTGTAAAAATCTGTTAACCAGCTTACTGTGTAATTTAATGTAATCCTGACTTACACTCGGGATTAACTCTAACCTGTGGAACTTGTTTAACTTGCTTACTTATGTAATCACTGTAAATAGTCTGTTTGTAATATGTAATGCTGGTATTATGTAATGCTGCATCTGCTTACCCTTGGAGCTTTTGTCCCCGGGCCTCCGCTGAAAATGGACATGCATCTAGTCAGACTATCCCGGTCAACAAATGTAAAATAAATAAAATAAAATAAATAAATGACAGCATTCAAAATTCAAAGCAATAGTAAACACAATCTAAAAAAATTCTAGTCAGCCATTATAGAAGTCTTACATCCCAAACAAAAATTCAACCTTAACCCCTTCTCCAAATAACTTACTACTCAAAACTGCAATAGAATCCAATTCTTATTCATAGATAGTATACAGTCCTTAACCAAGGATTCCCCATTCAGAAACACTGCAGAATACTAAAACAACTAAATTGGTTAGAAGTGTCCCATCAACTAACATATGCATAGCTTCTTACCATCTATAAAATTATCCAGTATCTATCTGCTTGTATGGCGCTAAAGACCATTCTACACAGCTACACTAATTAGTCATTATGACTGAGTGACCAGGAACACCTTTTTGTCCACAAACCTATCACATTTGCAGGGCATGATCTGTACTAGTACTAGATTGCTAAGGTCCAGAACTCCTTACCTGTATCCATCAGTTAGATATCCTTCTTCCTATCCTTCAAAACCGTTCTGAAAGAATTCATAGCCACAATCTTTCTCTTTTCTTGCTCATCCCCATGGTAAACTATATCCCTAAATATGAACAAGTATCTCTTCATACCTCATACCTTATTACTCTCATTCTTCAATCACTTCCTTAACTTCAATCAGGTTCTCACCCCCGAATTTTAGTTTTTAATATGCCATGACTCTGTTTTCCCCCTCACTTCACATTGCTATTCTTTTTTGTATTATATTAACTTACCTTCAGTTTCTGTACAAACTGTCTAAAATTTCTCTAAATATTAAATCATTGTCATTGTCAGTATGGAACGCATGCCATTAATGCACTAACAACTGATTGCCATCTGCTGATCTACTCCTTGGACCCATGGTTTGTGCCCCCTTTTGCTCCACTATACCTATGGCGCTGGTAAGGAGGAACAATTCTGAGTGAGATTTTCTCTGAGTAAAATTACTTACACCTGTAGTTAACTGTGGGTACTCAATATTTGGGGTCTATGGAATACAATGGGGGAGTAAATTTATTAATCTAAGGATAGTGCCTCATCAAAAAGATATTTTTTATACCCACTAACAAGAATGAAAAAAAACGTAAAGTTGGATGGAACTTTTTTGGCCAGATTTCATAAGGGTTGGTCAACTTGAGAGCCGAAGCATTTAAGAACACAGCAGAGAAATGATAAGAAGGTAAAAATCTTTTCAGATTTCCCTTGAAAATCACAGAATGTTTTTTTTCTTTCAATATGTAAGCTGGGCTTTAGTTCTGATTTCATTTCATAGGTAATTAGCTTCGAAATCATGATTCACTAAGAGACACAGCTTTGGTCACTGTCCGAACCATAGCTTTTAATTTTATGAAATACTGTACTAAAAATAAACACTTACAAACACACAAGTAATAATGATATAATAATATAATGAAAATAAACAAGAAATTGACCTTTCCCACACAGCAGGTTATTTTGCTTGTTTTATTCATTGGAAGAAGTTCAGTGAGATTTCTATTGAAAAATGCGTGAGTTTGAATTTGACTTGGATTTTGTTTTTAAAATTCTAACAACTCTTTACTGTGTTCTTTACCCAATGTATGCATAGTACTTTTCAACTGTCCTAAAATGGGCAAGTGATTGTTTTAAGGGGACTTCTTTCTGAAGCTGATTAGATGGTTTCTATAAAATTGTGATATTTTTCACATTTCTCCATAATTTTTCATTCCCTTTCCCTGGGAATTCAAAAATAATCCTATCACTTAGAAGAAATGTCTGCAAAAGTTAGGTCGATTTACATGAAAGTTGGAAAAATTTTACTCAGATACAACTATGACTGCAATGAGGAAGACCTCATTCTAGACTCATTAGCATATCTTTGAAATTAACTTCTTTACTGTTATCTCTGTTAGACCTGTGACAAGTGTAGTTTTTATTCTGGTAGCCCCTGCATTACTTTGGAAAAGGCTCCTCCCCATATAAATACACATACATCCAGACACGCTTGTGCACACTGAGTGTTACAGCACTCAAGCTTCACTGCACATGCAATAATTTCTTTTAAAAGTCAGTAACACACTGAAGAGCAATCGGAATTGGGATGACGGATTGGACGGCCAAGGTCACACCCCCTAATACTTTGCACTACAGGCAGTATATCCTTCACCTCACTCTAGTCAAGCTACTGGTCAACACTTTACAACCTGCAGAAATAAATTCTAGCAAATATTTTGAAATGCTGCATAGTCAATCTGTTATGTTACTACTCAAAAAACTACTAAGACAATTAGGCTGCCAGAGCCATAAAATACCAAACATTACAGCAACTGAACCACACTCACTTTTTTTTCAACACCCTTAGAACATACCTCTTGAACCATACCTAACCATACAGGCACATCACTATATATATATATATATATATATATATATACACACACACACACACACACACACACACACACACACACACACACACACACACACACACACACACACACACACACACACACACACATATACATAAATAGAAACAAATAACACTAAATCTACCCTAAAAATCAGAAATACATTAATACATTTAAATGATTCCACCCCCCCCCCCCAGTACTCAATAACTAAACTTAAACTTAGTGGAAAAGTGCATCCTAACCCTGGTCATACCATAAACATACAAAACATACCACCCCAACTAAGAGATCAACTTTAATCTTTCTTAATTTGAAATTCAGAAATATATGCAAAAAATTGCATGAATTGTATGCATGTTTAGTGTTCTACTTCACAGATATACAAATCATTACAGAAAGTTGGTTAAATCAGAAATAAAGTTCTATAAAATATTACCAGATGTTTTAATGTGCTCAGACTGGTCAGAAAAAAAGCATAAATGTAGAGGTGGTATAGCCAGATTATGCAAAACATTAGAAAAGTAATCCAGAACTTGGACCGAAGCTCCAAAGGCGGTGGTGTTTCCATATTCATAAAGGATGCACACATCTCCAGACTAGTAGCCCAACATAATGCATCAGAGATACTTCAGGTGCAGCTAACATTGGGTAAGACAGCAATTAAGGTTGTAGCCTGCTATAGGTCCCCAACCATGTCCCAAGACTCACACTTCATGTTCCTAAGCATCCTGGAGAATATTAGGGTCCAACCTAACACTCTCATACTGGGTGACTTCCACTACCTCTCAATTAACAGGGAAAGCTACTCATGTACCAATACACTTGCCCAATGTTTCCTGGAATTCATAAATTCCAATGCCCTAGACCAGATCATTCTTACCCCCACTAGAGGCAGCAACATCTCTGACCTGGTCATTACTAACATGGGTGACCATTGCTCTACACCAATATTCAACTCCTCCCTTGTTAGATCTGACCATAAACAAATCACCTTAGAAATCCACACCCACCCCAAAGGTAACCACCATGAAAAACTTCTCCAAAGCTAACTTTGGGCTCCTAAAAACAGAGGTGGCTAACTTCACAGCACCCATGCAAATGGAGAATAGCTGCATGACTCCTGAATCATACACCAATGCACTGTACGAACATGTACATGAATGCATGGATCTCCCAATACCCAATAGAACCAAGATGCTCTCCTCAAAAAAAATGGAAGTCAGTCCAGTAGTCCCCTGCCATAAACAAACTCTACAACAGAAGGAGGAAACAGATGCAGATTAAGTTGAAGTCACAAGACTGGAAAAACTCCCTTACCAGCCTCAACAAAAAGTTGAGATCCCTCATCAAATCCTCTAAAGCTAGCTATGAAAACAGAATTGCAGCAGATAGTAAAGACAACCACGAGGCCTTCTATAGTTATGTAAAGAATCTCCATTGCAATACCCAGATTTGCTCTGAGCTACTGCACAATGGTACATTCTATAGCAAGCCAACAGATATTGTCAATATACTGGCCAACAGATTCAGCGCCAACTGTAACCCCCCCCCAAGGACCATTCACAATACCAGTAGATTGTCAGCCACTCAGTATTACTGCTGCACAGGTTAAAACAGCACTGTCCAAGGCCAAGAATACATCTTCTATGTGACCTGACAATATCCCTGGCTGTTTTCTACATGAAATACAGAGTGAAGTGGCACCTCACCTGTGTGCCCTGTTCAATTGCAGCCTCATCTCAGGCTTTGTCCCTACCAAATGGTGCACTGCAACAGTCATCCCTCTCCACAAAGGAGAAGATACTACAGACCCTGTAAACTATCGCCCCATTAGCCTGATTAGTCTGATATGCAAAGCTATGGGACATATCATCATGGACCTAATAAACAAGGATATAGGAAATCTCCTCTGGATCCCACACAGTTTGGTTTTGTGAAACGTAGATCATGCCTGCTCAACTTGGTCAACTTCTTTGATTCAGTCACCAGAGATGTGGATGAAGGCAAGGTGGTTCATACAGCCTACCTTGATCTGGCCAAGGCCTTTGATACCATTCCCCATGCAGGAATCATAGAAAAACTCACTAAGCTAGGCATCAACCCATATATCACTAGGTGAGTTGCAAACTGGCTCACAGATAGAACCCACAGTGTGAAAGTAGCTGACTCCAAGTCAGACTGCCAAATATTCAGAAGTGGAGTCCCATAGGGTTCGGTTCTGGGTCCTCTCCTGTTTGGTATCTATTTCTTTGAAATCCAGGTCAACACAAAGGGACTCTGGCTGACAAAGTTCACAAACAATTGCAAGTTGGGAGCTATTATTAACTCCCCATGTGATGTTGACATCCTACAGAATGGCCTCACTAAGACTAGCGACTGGTGTCAGAACCATGGCCTTAAGCTCAATGCCAAAAAATGTGTCATCATCCCCTTTGGGAAAAAACTCAGTTCCCATGAATTACCACATTGATGGTAGTCCACTGAACACAGAAGACGTTATAAGAGATTCGGGAACACAGGTTGACAGCAACCTCTCTTTTGATCACCACATTGTCAATGTGGTCAGAAAGTCCTTCTATGTGGCACATCTCATTACTAAGTGTTTTGCATCCAGGAAGAAAGGGGTCATTGTCTTCCTCTACTCTTCCCTCATTAGGCCAATCATTGAGTACAATGTCCCATTTGGCATGTGCCTTACTAGACACCTGGAACAACTGGAGAGGCCGCAAAACTACCTCAGAAAGAAGATCCTAGGCCTTAAACACTTGTCCTATATGGACAGACTCAAACAAAAACAACAATTCTCTGTCTCGTATCACCTGCTTAGAGACGATCTCTGTTTGACTTACAAAGCCATGTCTGACCCAGCTCTGTTAGAAATGCAACATCCAAAGAAATCCCAATCTCTCAACACACACACTCCAGAGACCTCAACCTCATTATCACAATCAGCAGAATGTACTGGAGTGATGGGTTCATAACCCAGAGACTGCCCATGCTATGGAATTACCATACATGTCAAGCAGAGCACCTCGCTGACCCTCTTCAAGAGAAATCTCAATGAGTGGATGTGAAGTAGAAAATTCACCCTAGGGATAACTCTAGTGGTTATTCTCGACAGAGGCACTGGGAATTAAAGTAGGGTGGCACAATGCCAGGGTAATCCTATGGCTAGGCTTGTAAAGGCTCCAGGGCCATTAGCTTAGTACACACCTATGAATTTATGAACCTATGAACCTCTAGCACCACTATATCCCCAAGTTTAACAATACTGAAATCATCATCTCTTGTCCCAAACTTAATAATTTAATGACCATAGACATCAAAGGAGCACATATCCCTCCAGGTAGCACACCTTTACCACTGCTGATGACATCATCCAGTGAATATCTCACAATATATATCAAGAAAATATTATTATGGTTGGCCTAAATACTGAATGGCAACATAGCAACTCAATTTGTCCTTTAAGTTCAATAAATATATCTGGGTTATCTCAACTAATAATAGAGTTACAAAGACTGATAAGAGTAGCAGCAAACAATCTGTGCTGGGCTAGATTCTTGCCAATAGACCAAACAGACTCAATGCATGTCTTTGGATGCTTACCTAACTGTATTAGTGATAATTTCCCAACATACATACATACTTAGTGACCTAGACTAAACAAGTTAGTATTATACAACCAAGTGCATGATCTATGCAAATTCACCAAAGACACAAAAAAATATTTATTTCCTCCATATGCCTCTGTAAATGGAATCCACCTAAAACCTTGCTACTAGAAGATGCATTCTCTCATTTCAAAAAAAAAAAAATTCCTAAATCTCCAAAATGAACAGTGAACAGTTAGATAAAAAAAATAAAATCCATCCCAACATCATGGCAGACAAAAAAAATGCGACAACTGCTTGCCTGGAAAAATAAAGTCTGAAAACTTTGGTAAAATAACAAAACACAAATCACTTTCCTGACTTTCAGAAATCTTAGAAACATTGTAGTAATAATAATAATAATAATAATAATAATAATAATGATAATAATAATAATAATAATAATGACAATTAATCATGCTACTCTAAGCTCCAACGTAAACTCTCAAACAATTCCAAGTTTTTATTGTCATTTATTAAAAAATACGTTAAATGGGCCAATGTGCTTCTGTTCTACCCACAACCACTAACAACATAAAAAAACATTACAAAACCAATTTTACAACCCTATTCTCTCATTAACCAAAGGCAAACCTGCTCCCGTCTCCACAATCTAGCTGAACAAGACACCGTGAGTTTCAATTTTCAGCCTGTCCAAATCAACACCATTAGAAAACTTGTATCTAACTTAAAACCAACAATCCTCATTGGGGAGAACTTGCCAGTTGAATTATTAAAATTTAATGCTGGTGGGTTGGTATTCCTTACTCCTTCTTCAACAACCATTCCATAAAAGAAAACTATGTCCCTTGTATCTGGAAAATGTCTTCATTATAGCACTAGATGAGGGTTATAACAGCTGATTTTTCAAATTACAGATGCATTGCAATCATATTACCACTATCAAAACTTTTGGAAAAATGTGTCCATGCCCAGTTCATAAACCATCTTACTGATAACAATCTCATATACAAAACTCAGCATGGTTTCCTTCCCAACCACAGCATAATACCCACCATTCTTAGCTTCACCAGTGCAAAAAACTAACATAGAAATGAAGACAGGTTAGGCTCATCCATCTTTCTTGACCTATCGAAAGCTTTTGACATAATTTTCTAGCAAAACTATTTGTTGAACTCACTTCCTTTAGCTTCAGTCAGATATCATTTTCCTGGTTCCACAGCTGTCTGTCAAGAAACTTGGCTCCCTCTAAAGTATCTTAAAGATGCAGATGGAAAACCCATTGCTACAACTTACATACTTCAATCACTTCTCCATGCAATCCCTGCACTTACAAACCTAAATAAAAATGGCAAAATGAAATTAGACACATGCTACAACAAAATAACTCATTTTTCTGTGAATGTCACTTACAAAACCAACCAGTGCCTGCTACAATAATGTAACCTTCTCTAATGTGATCATAATTTATAATTAAAGTCCTCTATGCTCTTTGATCCTAGGTTGTGACTGTAAAAGGTTAATAGAGCAGTTTATTAACCTTGTTAACAAATGACAAGTAAAAATATATAAAATTATGAGGTCCTAAATGATATAAACTAGGTAGGAATACCCCACTATTTGATCTACGCTCATCTAGCTATAACCCATAAACCTGGCTACAATTCTGTAAAATGTTCTTCACTGCAAAATGCTCTAAAACAATACACTAGTTGCAGAGGCTTATATCCAAATAACAAATCCTTTCCAATTACTGCACTGTAGAGGAATCATTATCATCCATCTCAAAACTCTGGAATCCCACTATTCTCCCAGTTAAATTACTAGATAACAAAAAAAAGTTTCAAAAGCTAGTTTAAACAGTACCTAAATAATACCTATGTTAGTTTATGCTTTATGTGTGGATAATCACTTCAATTGCTATATTTTATACTCTTAATCTATGAAGTGACCTTCATGGGATGAAATTCTGTTATTCTATTCCCACTTTTCCTTCTCTTTCTCATCTCTTAATATCTAATCTTTCTACACACGTTTTCTCCTCAGTTTGTTCCTTATCCTCACACTTTTACATGCTTTGCTTCTTAATCTAGAATCTCATGACTTCATTGTTTATATTGTTAGCACAGATAGTACAGATTGCTAGTACAGATT
Source organism: Protopterus annectens (assembly GCF_019279795.1). Lineage (NCBI taxonomy): Eukaryota > Metazoa > Chordata > Ceratodontiformes > Protopteridae > Protopterus > Protopterus annectens. Next base: position 96,135,642 of record NC_056741.1, on the reverse strand, counting down.
TTATCTTTACTACTTGCATCTTTATGCATAGTCAGTCGAGCCATTTATTCCTCAGGTATTTTCCTGTAGTTTTTCCTTACAACAAATTATGTTCCTTGCTTTTTCACCATTGTACAAATAGTATGTTGTTATATTCTGTAATCCATCTGTACTATAGAACTGTATTTTTTACAAGTGATTTTTTTCTTAAGTGTATTTATGTTCTCTTGCTCTGTCACCATCGTATAAATATCATGTTGCTAACATATGTGCTGGCAGTTAACACAGAGGACTAAAGCTGTAACTTGCTGATGAGCTGCTTCTTGTGCCAATGGTACAGGGTTTGAATCTTTCCACCTTCATTTGCCAACTGTGTGACCATGAATAAGTGACTAAACCAAACAGGGTAGAGAGTATATGTCTAGTAACTGTTTATGAATCTTTGTAATCTTATCTGTAACCTATACTGTTAATGTATATAAACAAAATGCATAATCCCTTGTGGAACATTTTTCCTTGAGCCTCAATTGACATTGTTCTTTCTACCTATTCAGACTTTTCCAGTTAACAAAAGCAAACAAATGAATAAATAACCATGGGACTGGCTTGTTTCATGATTGGTGCATGCAGCTTTTCACAAGTGATGAATGGGCTGTTAAGTAGAGCACTACAGCTGTTAGGTCAGACATCATTAGTGCTGAAGTGCTGACTAGTCTGCAGACATGCTAATGAGCTCATAATCAAGTATTCTACATTGCAGTCATAACCATCCCTGACTCACATTTCCTTACTATTGTTATAATTAATCTATCTGCAATAGGTAAGTACCATGAGGGTAAGGATTTATCTGAAGTCCAGGAAGAGTGAATTTGGTAATTGTTTTTTATTTATTAGTATATTTAATTATGTCTTTTGCATACAGCTTCTTTGTTCATGTTACAGACAAGTACAATTTGTGCAATTCACATGCATGGTGCACTGTACTTTGTCCCTGGTGGCTGGCCAGGTTATTTTTATAAGCAGCTAGTTCTAATGTCACTTGTTGAATGCGTTATACAGTGGAGCAGCCCATGACAGGGGCTGCACACAGTCACGTAAAACATTCTGTGCGCCTTGATTCCTTCTAGTCATTTTTCCAAAAATGATACAAACTGACTTCTGCCCCCCTCCTGTACCTTGTGCTTTTACCCAATGTATCATTTTCTTTATTTTTCTTCCTTTAGTTATTCCATTTTAATTGTTATTTTCCATCTTTTCCATTTGATCACCCAGGACTTCCCTTCCTCAGGTCATACCATCTTCAGTTTTTAATTGCTTAGTACATCCATCATTCCTCCACTTTCATTACCTGTGAGTCCTATTTAGATTTCCATCTTTTAGTAATTGCCATTTTTGATACTGTCACCAGCAGTGTGACAAATACACTGACATATTTCTTTACTTTTAGGTCTTTTATCCAGCTTAATAGAAACTTTTAGTTTCATATATTCCCAAGGTACAATTTTTCCTAATAATGTTTAAACATTGGTGTGAACTTATTCATTCCCTTGCATTTCCAAATATATGTATCCAATCTCCTAAAAGGTCTTGCTTACACCTCTAGCATTGCATATCAGTCCCTAGAAAGATTTTATTCATTCTGTATTGGTTATAAAAGTATTAATGGAGGTGTTTCCACCCAAATATGTGAAATGTTCTTGCTTTCTTCACCTTATATGCTGCTTTTCAGGGATCTAGATCTTCCTCTGCCAGGTCTTTTGCCAGTTCAGAATTGTTCTTCCCCTAATCTTGACACATAGATTTTCAATGTAACTTTGTATAATCTGCTAATTAGCCTTTGTTTTTCGTCATATCTTTGTATAATCTGCTAATTAGCCTTTGTTTTTCATCATATCTTTGTATAATCTGCTAATTAGCCTTTGTTTTTCATCATATCTTTGTATAATCTGCTAATTAGCCTTTGTTTTCATCATATCTTTGTATAATCTGCTAATTAGCCTTTGTTTTTCATCATATCTTTGTATAATCTGCTAATTAGCCTTTGTTTTTCGTCATATCTTTGTATAATCTGCTAATTAGCCTTTGTTTTTCGTCATATCTTTGTATAATCTGCTAATTAGCCTTTGTTTTTCGTCATATCTTTGTATAATCTGCTAATTAGCCTTTGTTTTTCATCATATCTTTGTATAATCTGCTAATTAGCCTTTGTTTTTCGTCATATCTTTGTATAATCTGCTAATTAGCCTTTGTTTTTCGTCATATCTTTGTATAATCTGCTAATTAGCCTTTGTTTTTCATCATATCTTTGTATAATCTGCTAATTAGCCTTTGTTTTTCGTCATATCTTTGTATAATCTGCTAATTAGCCTTTGTTTTTCATCATATCTTTGTATAATCTGCTAATTAGCCTTTGTTTTTCATCATATCTTTGTATAATCTGCTAATTAGCCTTTGTTTTTCGTCATATCTTTGTATAATCTGCTAATTAGCCTTTGTTTTTCGTCATATCTTTGTATAGTCTGCTATTAGCTTTTCCTTACTTTTTCTTAGTGCCATTGCTTCTGTTAACATCTGAACTACTTGGGGCTGCTTCATCTCCACTGTTTTTAATTTCATTGTTGTGTTTTTTCAATATTTCCAATATTCATTTGCATCTTATACACTCAAGATGGCCTTGATTTATTTATTTATTTTTTTATTTGCAGTTTGTTAACCAGGAAAGTCCATTGGGCCATGCTGAACACATTTTCAATGGTGGTCCGGGGAGAAAAGCTCCTAAAATACAGTATTTACAATATTTACAATAACAAAAGAAGCAAAACATTACAAGTAATACACAATATATAGGAGTTCATACAGAGTAACATTGAAACAGAAAATATACATTCAACAGATTTATGTGGGTCTTATGTTGAAATTGGGATAGGAAAAAATGAAATGGTGGAAGGCATCAGGTGAAGTGAGAGCAGGAGCATTCCCAGAGGGACGAGAGATGAGAGTGGAGTAAGCTCTTGAATGTGAAGTGATTATGGGTTGTTCTAATGCATAGGAAGTGAATTCCAGGATCTGGCAAGGAAGAAAGACAGTAAGGGTTGCCCTGGAGTACGTATGGGTTTGCAAACTTCAAGGAGATTTTGATTGATGGATCTGAGTACTCTATGAGGCTGATGCATTTTTAGGGTGGAGGAGAGGGAAGGACAGTTAGAAGGTTTAATAATAAGCTTATGTGCTGTTGTGAGTTGAATATATGTCAGCTAGATGGGAAGTTCCAACCAATTTAGGGAATGGAGGGAGTCACATTGGTGAGTGGAGAATTTGGATCCGGTGGCAAACTTAGAAATGTTATTATAGCAGGAAAATAGTTTTGAGAGAGAATGAGGTATGTTGTAGCTAGGAGTCATTTGGTTGAGGGAGTAAGCTCATGGCTGCGTCGGTATAGCATTCCAAGCTTTTGATGAGTTTTCTTAATGTTAGTTTGTAGGTGTGTCAGAATTTAATTGATCCTCAATAAGGACTTCCAGTAGTGTTTTATAAGGAACAATTTTGATAGAGGTCTTGTTATAGCTGACAATAGAGAAGGATGCTTTGTCAATTTTGGTGTGTCTGGAGGGGGTGAATACCATAATTTTGGATTTAGATGCGGTGAAAGCTAGATGGTTATCTAGCATCCAATTTTTGGTGCGGGAGAAGGCATCTTGGATTAAATTCATAAGCTTAATGAGAGAATTGGTGGAGCAGATATTGGTAGAGTTGTCTGTGTATTTGACAAGTTTAGCATTGGGGATGTTCTGATAGAAGTCATTAAAAATGTTGAATAGTAAGGGTTCCAGTATAGAACCTTGTGGAACACCTGTTGGAGTGTGGATAAAGCAAGAAGTACAATTATTCCACTTTACATCTTGTTCTCTATCTGAGAGGTAGCTTGTGACCCAGTTGAAAAAAGAAGAGGATAGGTTGAGATGAGAGAGCTTGAACAAGAGGAGATTGTGGGATACAGTATAGAAGGCCTTAGATAAGTCGAGAAGGAGGGTAGATACTATATTTCTGGAATCGTGAGCAGAGTTAATGATTTCAAGAAAGGAAAGCAAGCCAGTAGTGGTGCTGTGACGAGGTCTGAAACCATGTTGAGTAGGGGTCAATAGTTAATTGTCTAACAGGTAGGGTAAGAGTTTTAGTTGGAGACATTTTTCAAGAGTTTTTGAGATAGGAGACAGGATAGCTATTGTGCAGAAATTGGGGACTGTAAAATTGCTACTCCCTTTGTGGAGGGGAATGATGAAGGCTTTTTTCCAAAGGAGGGGTACATAGGATTCTTAGATGGAGTGATTTATTAGGATGCAAACAGGTAGAGCTATGCCGTCAGTATATGTAAAACACAGAACATAGGCTACACTCAGCCAGATATACGAGTGCTTTGGAAGAACAAGTGTATTTACCTTTGATTTTATATTTTACAGCATTGATTTCAAAAGAATTACCCACCTTCACTTTGTGGCACCAGTGACTAGAACCACATTTGAAGGTGCCTGAATGTTGATGTTTGGCTAGATGATGTTTGTTCTTTAAAAGAGGAGGAAATTCAGCCAGAGGATTTATGAGCACATGTATGCCATCAGGAAGAATAACTCCAATAATGTCTTGGCTAGGCATATTTGCGCTAACACTGACCACAATTTCTCTTTCATGATCATAGATCATGCTGACATGGATGATAGGAGACCACGGGGCCTCTAGTTAGAACTAAATGAACTGACGTGGCAGATTTTGTTAAGAGCGCGCAAGTGGTCAGGCATCAATGAGACCACCTCTATCACACCTGTGTTAAAACTCAAGGCTTTAGAAAGAAACACAGTTGTAGACAAGTGACTAAATATCCTAGTAGTTAATGGAAATTCATACCACTGTTAAGCACATTGGTGTATTTATTTGTATATTTTAAACCGATGTATGAGTTACATGTTTTTTTCTGGGAAGAGAAGGGTTAAACTCGTGTTGATGATGTCATGATTTTTCACTTAATGTTTCATCCAATAACGCAGAAGTATGCATTATTTAAACTTTGTATGTTTTTACTCATTTGCCTGATGAAGTTTATATTTTAATAAACGAAAGCATTCATGAGGAGTTTTACAATTAAAACTTTCTAATTTTAAATTCAAGAATTGTTTTCATTTGCTGTGTGGTTTTGAGGTATTTATCTCTACCTACTCATTCTTCCGAAGTCTGATTTATTTGTTCATTGAGATATATTTGTGCTGCAGATGGAGAGTGGAAGGAGAACGGTATGCAAAAGCAGGAAGGTGATTACTGAGGGAGTCAGGAAGGGTGCCATTGTCAGATATAATGTTAGGGTGGGAGACTAGTATCCTTTCCAGAATACTGTCTGTGGTGTTGTCCTTGTTGAGTCTAGTAGGAGTGTTGATTAGCTGAGTGAAATTATATAGGTTAATACTCTGAGAGGGTGTAGGTGAGTGTACAGAAGACCAGTTAATATTAACGTCACCTAGGATTATTGTTTCATTGTTCATGTTAGTGGTGAATCATGACAGGATATCCTCCAGAATAGGGATATTGTTACATGGATGTATGTAAAGGGTAGCTATGCATATGTTTTGTGGTTATTAACTTTTAGGAGGGCCAGGGTTGACTCAGCTGTAGAAAATTGGGGTGTGGGTTTAGTATAAAGTGTCACTGTTAATGCGGAGGAGAAGAGTAAGGCAACTCATCCACCTTTGTTCTGAGGTCTGTCATTTCATATGAGTCTGTAGTTGGGTGGGGTTTATTTCAGTGTCTTTTGTATGCAGGTTTAGCCATGTTTCAGAGAAAGAGAGAATGTCAGGTTTGTTATGGGAGATCCAGGGATGGAAATCAGGTAGTTTATTGCATAGGCTTCAGGCATTAATTGGCGCAAAGAGTAGGGATTTATGGGGGGGGGTGTAAGAGTTGAGTTTGAGTTGGAGGTGTGGTTGTTTGAGGGACCAGGGTTTGGATGAATGCCACCAGAAAGGAGGATGAAGATTAGTTGAGAGAGGAGAAAGGATAGGCATTTACATTCTTTGGGGTTAGAAGTTGGGGTAGAAGAGCTATAATGCCTGGGTTAATAGGTATGGTTGCTGGATTACAAATAACAGGGAAGAGTTTTATGATAAAAAGGAGAGAGTTAATATGGAAGTACAGGTGGGGAGAAATATAGGCTGTGAAGGGTGAATCATTTTTTAGATATATAGAGGTTGTATAAAGAGGGGAAGAGTAAGGGAACTGGGGGAGATTGGTGAGGTAGAGTAGGTAGAGGAGAAAGAGAGGTAGGAATATATTAAGCGTAGTATATGAAGGTTTTATTTGCATGTTTGAGGTTAGATTGTAGTATGTTGGGGATATGAGAGAATACGTGGGAGAAGGTAGATGAAAAAGAGCAAGATAGGAAAGGATAGTATGCAGAGTTATAGAGGGAGAGGAAGGGTATACGAGAGAAGAGAGGAGGTAACTAGATAAAAGGAGGAGGGAGAAGATGTGATGTACGGAAGGGTGGGGCTAATCCTAATAGGGTGTTTTCAGTGTGGAAGTGGCTAGATAGGTATAAGTGCAGAAGTGGTGGGGTGGGTAGGATATGGGTGCAGGGTAGGAGAGCAAAGTGAGCCTGCAGGGTGAATGGAGTGGGTAGCGCTGAGATGGGTGAGTAAGATGAAATCTGAGAAACAATCAGCCACACAGTCTCTGGGAGACATGTAGAGCTGTTCGCCAACTCAGAGGTAAGCTCAATACAGAACTATCTAGTTCTGTGAGTTTCTACCATTTTTATTGTGGGGTTAGCTAAATACAAAAAAAGGATAAAATACACAAGTAAAGCATGTTACAATTTCTTAGGCTTGTAGGGGAGTAGGAGTTACAATAAATAAATAAAATAAAATATTTATTTTCTGAACTTATCTCCAAGCAATTGTACTCCCACTTTGTAATTATACTACTACTTTCACTCAGTTGCTCCCAGCAGTAGACGTTAGCATCCTTTATTCTACAATTGTATAGCATTTTTCTTCTTCTTTTGAGAGTTGGTGTAGATAACACAATTGGATTTAACTAAAATTTTCACAAAACATCTTTTTTCCTCTGTAAAGTTATCTCTAAACGTTTGCTGAGTGCATCCAACAAATTGCCTTTCTCTCATAGTTTTGCAATATGGAACAGGTCTCTACACCTTATTTTTCCTAAAGTTCCTCATGTAATTTAATTATTCTCATGTTCCATTTGGTTTTCTATTCTTTGTTTTGGATGCGGTAAATCAGTCTCAGTTGTGCTGCTACATAGTATGTCTCTAATAAATTGAGTAGAATCATTCCTGCATTGAGAATTCTTAGTGTCATTTGTTCCTACTCTACTATAGAATTTTTTCTGTCTCATATATATCGGCTTACCTCCCTTTTCAAAGTGTTCCACTGTTGTCTACCTGGACTGTAGAAAAATTATTTCCCCAGGAAACCAAGAACATCTTAACTGCCTGAATACTTTAGCCCATGTCCTCTTTTGCAGTTCTCTACCTCTTTAGCAGATTCTTTATTTTCTCCATCATTTCATTCCATGTTTCTGTTCATGAGTCAATCTCTTTTTAGCCAAAATCCCAAATATTTCAATTTATAATGATCTCATAAACCTTGGTACCCCTTGGGTACTCCTGCAGTAACTCAAGAATGAAGGCATAATATATACATGTCATTACATTATTCTCATTGACCTTAGAACCAGACATTTCCTTAAATTGGCTTAGTTAGGTAAATGGTAATTGAATGTCATATACAAAGCTAAGTGTTTTGTGCTTAACCTCAAAAATGATCTAGAACTCTGTGGTGTGGTCTTTTCTTGTGCAATGAAAATATGCCCAGAAAAGCCTATTGCAGTGAACCACTAGACATCAGGGATACTATAATAAGTAATGTGCATTAAAGGTACTAAAATGAATTCCAACCCTGCACCATCCCATTTCAAACACTTCAGATATTAGTGCTCTTACCAGGGATGCAAAGAGCAAAACATGAGTTAAATTATGATATTTAGCTACAAAGAGGGAGATTTCAAACACTGCACCTTTACACAGCAAACCTCAGCATTAATCTGCTGTGCTAATACGTTAATGCAGCATTTTTTAATAAGCGCTTTCGGTAGGGAAGTTTTCCCCACCTTCCTCAGACTGAAATACAATAAACATATGCTTCTCCTTCATTTAAATATAAAACCATTAGCTGCCATCAATTATTCAATAAAACAATCTAAGTAGTTAAGCATCCAAGTACATAAATAAGGCACTTGGTTATATTAGTAAAAACATGAATATTATGATAAAATATAACACAAATAATATATCAACCTACTTCAAAAATATATATATACTTAAACTTGTATTATTTGTGTGAAAAAAAACTTCCTTAATATATTTTTATACATATACATATATATACATACTAAATTTATATTATATATGTATAATATATATACCTAAAGCAGCAAGTCAAAAAATGCATGAAAACTACATTTTGTCACAAGTCCCAACCCAGCAGGGACAAATTAACCTGGCTAGAATGTAACAAATAAAAATGAAAATGCTTATATGTGCCAACACATATGCACAGGACATTAACACTACCCTAAATTCTTATGGCTAATGTTTACCTGAATTTCTTATTTATATTTCAATAAATGTTACCTCCTAAGGGCTTTAAGCTTTAATATACACTTAATAGACACAATCTCATTTAAACCTGGAGGAATGCTGTATAATTATAGATTTTAAAGTCCCCTTTGTCATTGCATAAAATGCTGGGCCCCTCCTCGGAGTATGAAGCATCCAAAAAAACATTAGTTTGGAGATGATCTAATGTCTCCGTTGGTGTCCAAACAAGTTGACTTCCTAATTGAATGTGATAAAATCCAATCAATGTTTTTAATGAGAGGGTATCCCCACATGCTTGTTGAGGAAATCAAACAAGAAGTGTTACACAAGAGAGAAACTGGCCACTTTCAACCCTTATTAAGGGGAGGTAACATGCAGGTTACCCCCATTAGTAGCAAAGAACATTCTAATATTTCATTCCTGTTTACATATTGTATTGACTTCAAATCTATTAAGGACATTATCTCCAAAAATTGGAGATTATTTTTGGACGACCAACAGCTCATAAATGCTGTAGGTGAAAGGCCCAATTTTATTTATAGACGGGGTTATAACTTGAAACAGCTTTTGGAACGCACCAAGGATAAGATACATACGATGAAATTGGGAATGTTTAAGTGTGGGATGTGTTCCTACTGTAGATATATTCAAACTGGAAGGTCAATTAAAATAACAAGAGTTGATTATTTGGTTAAAGGAAAATACAACTACAACTCTAAAGGAGTGGTCTATGTGGCTCTGTGCAGGCAGTGTCCTGCATTTTACATCGGCAAGACCGATAGACCACTCAAGAAGAGGGTGTATGAACACGTATATGCTATAAATAATAGGGATTTAAACAACGCATTGGCAAAACACATCTGCCAAAACCCCGATCATGGTTTTGTTTTTTCAGTCTTACATCAGGTGGAACCACATATTAGAGGGGGCCCATGGCAATTGAAATTGGAGGAACAAGAAGTTTTTTGGCAAATTCATACATCGTCTTATATTCCTCCAGGTTTAAACGAGATTGTGTCTATTAAGTGTAGATTAAAGCTTAAAGCCCTTAGGAGGTAACATTTATTGAAATATAAATAAGCAATTCAGGTAAACATTAGCCATAAGAATTTAAGGTAGGGTTAATGTCCTGTGCATACGTGTTGGCACATATAAGCATTTTTATTTTTATTTTTATTTGTTACATTCTAGCCAGGTTAATGTGTCCCTGCTGGGTTGGGACTTGTGACAAAATGTAGTTTTCATGCATTTTTTGACTTGCTGCTTTAGGTATATATATTATACATATAGAATATAAATTTAGTATGTATATATATGTATATGTATAAAAATATATTAAGGAAGTTTTTTTCAAACAAATAATACAAGTTTAAGTATATATATATTTTTGAAGTAGGTTGATATATTATTCGTGTTATATTTTATCATAATATTCATGTTTTTACTAATATAACCAAGTGCATTATTTATGTACTTGGATGCTTAACTACTTAGATTGTTTTATTGAATAATTGATGGCAGTTAATGGTTTTATATTTAAATGAAGGAAAAGCGTATGTTTATTGTATTTCAGTCTGAGGAAGGTGGGGAAAACTTCCCTACCGAAAGCGCTTATTGAATAAACGGTCCGTGCTCTGCTTTTTGGTTTCAGTTTCTGCTTTTTTACTCTTTCATTTGGTATTTTGTTTGTGAGTTTTGTTATAATTAGCATTTTTTAATATATATAGAGGATCCTGGGCATTATTCTATCACTGCAGTAGTCCGTTATATACAAGTCATATACACAGTGAACATCAAGCATAACCAGTGGCATAGTTACAGTTTGTGCTGCCTGGTACTGTCTTTGAATTTGCTGCCCCTCTCCCTTGCAAAAATCATAGACATGCTTATATGTTAGTGATTAGGGGTGGCAGGAAGAGAAGCATCACTGATCAGTTAAACTGCAACAAAGCTGAAGAAATAGGTTATACTGTGATAATCTGCGATAACAGCTTTGACTATTACTATGGTAACCTCACAATATAATAGGGAAACAACCACTAACACTGAAGGATTGATGTTATAGCAGTTTATAAATAAATAAATAAAGTATTGCAGTTGAGTGTGTGTAACACTTCCTCTTGCATTCTAACTACATATAAAGACAATAATTGGCATGCACTGTTTAAAGATAAGGGAAACTTTATGTGCCAGGAATTACATTATACAATCCAGGTATTAAAATATGTAAATAGAACAGATTTCTGCTTTATCTAAATAAAATCCAAACAAAAAAAAACAGGTTTAGTGTAATGGATTTATACAGCAAGAGAGTGGTAAGCTTACTAGAATTATAGTCTCTTTAGCTGATTATATTTATATATGAATCTTGTGTTTTTTTTTTTTTAATTCTGAAGTCCATCTGGGTATAGTTTTTACTGAGTGAAGGCTTATGAAGAAAGACAACAGATAATAATGATAGAGAGCTTAACTCAGAAGGAGTATAGCAAGATGGACACAATTTGTCTACTTCATGGTAAGCTTTCTGCATTCTGAGACAGCCTTCCCTCAATGTTTTTGCACCACCATCAAAAGCTCCTTCTACACCTTGATGAACTACATCATTAGCAGTTAAATATTATGAGGACAGAAGAAACACTAGTCACTAGTGATATTCTGTACAGCATGCCATAAAGATACCTAATTAGAAAAACAACTATTGCAGAGAACGACTAGACATCAGGGATACTATAATAAGTAATGTGCATTAAAGATACTGAAATGAATTCCAACCATGCACCATCCCATCTCAAACACTTCAGATATTAGTCATCTTACCAGGGATGCAAAGAGCAAAACATGAGTTAAAATACAATATTTAGCTACAAAGAGGGAGGATTCAAACACTGCACCTTTGCACAGCAAATCTCAGCATTAATCTGCTGTGCTAATACATTAATGCAGCATTTTTTAATATATATAGAGGATCCTGGGCGTTATTCTATCCCTGCAACAGTCTGTTACATACAAGGCATATAGACGGTGAACATTAAGCATAACCAGTGGCATAGTTACAGTTTGTGCTGCCCGAGACTGTCTTTGAGTTTGCTGCCCCTCCCCCTTGCAAACATCATAGACATATGGGCCCCCCATATTAAGCCCCTCCCTGCAGCCATTCCAGTGTCTCATTTCTTGGCTATTTTCTCCCCATTTACCATAAACACTGTAATGTACATACTGCTTTATGCTTTAATTCTACAATGATTATTTGGATTTAATTTAAAAAACTTTTATTTTATATTTTATACCACAAACAGTGATAGACATCTGTTAAACAAAGCAATACAGTCTCACAATAAAAAGAGACTTAGCATTAAAGCTTCTCTGTCCTTAAAACTCACATTCATTGAAACACTATTGAAACCCACATTCAAAGGAAATGCATCTGGCCAGTGGGAGATAAAGTTTACCTTTGTGCTCTTTTCAAATCATAGGTCCTTTGCACACATATTTAAGACCATGCAAACATACATGTATTCTTTGATTCACCTTCCTCGTTGTATTAAATTATATTCCTTGTTTAATACAACATACTTGTTAGAGTGTGTTTTAAATGTTTTGAACAATTTTCCAGTAAGCAATGAAACAAAATGTATGAATCAATAATGACAAAAAACTGTCCAGTTCAGAACATTTCCACATAAAACTCTACTCAAACTGTCATTACAGTCTACCAATATCAGTTAATATGCACAATCTCTGCAGAAGTAAAAGTCATCTAAATAATTCCACATTAAATATATATGCAACTAATTAAGAGGTTGCTGCTAGCAAGCAACTTTGTATCATTGTTTCATCTACAAATAAAGTGCCTGCTGCCCTTGAAGAATAAATTGCCTATGTTACATTAAAAAATGATAAGTTAGTAATATTGCAATTGGAAATGGATGGCAAACTGATAATAGGTTCATAGTTACTAGGTGTCTCATCCAAAGGAGGATATTCTTAGGACTGCAGCATCCACCCCCTTTAAAGTACAACACAGTACAGTATCAGCAATCCATTACATTCTGTGGGAGTAGAACCCATAGCCTTCTGCATCAAAAGCAAGTATACTTCCTGTTGTACTACTGCAGACTTGGCATTAACAGTTCCAACCTTCTCTTCCCCTGAAGTTCTCAGCTCCTTGTAAAATCCACTTGACACTAAACTATATCTGTCAACTTTGCAGCACAATAATTCTAAAAAAGACAAAATTTATTGGGGGGGACAAACGTACAAAACCAGGGACACATTTTAAACATTGCTTGTATAACCTTAGAAAGTTGCTAGAATAACATATTTTGTGCTACCATGCATTTCCTGAAAGATAAGAAGATTGAAACTTAAATGTCATTATTTAGTGAATTCAATTCTCATGGATTTGCCAGAAAACCACACATTTTAAGAGGAACAGATCAAAAGAATGAGAATTCAGGCTCTTATTCCCTGTACACAAGGCACAGAGTTTGAGCCTGAGTAAAACCTAAGTGGGGCATTTCACACACACACACACACACACACACACACACACACACACACACACACACACACACGCACACACACGCACACACGCACACACACACACACACACACACACACACACACACACACACACACACACACACACACACACACATACCTCCCCTCATTTACTTGTTGGCTGCAGTTGACTCATGTTGAACTCATGCACACACAAGAGAACCTGTCTACATAATTCTCTGTAAAGCTGTAGAAATACACCCACTATACACTGACAGCTTAAAGCTGCAGAAATATGCTCGCTATACACTGACAGCTTAAAGCTGCAGAAATGCTCATTACACTGACAGCTGCTTAAAAATATATCTCCTTACTTGTTTGCAGTTGAACTCACTCTACACTCTGAATTCCCTACATAAACATCCACTCAGCTCCTGGCTTGCGTGCGAAAGTAGCATTTACACTTCACGTAAGGCACGTCAACAGTATGATGTGAATGGACCAGAAAAGCATAAACATCATCCCGGCTCCTGGTTTGTGTGTGAAAGTAGTGTTTAAATTTCACATACAGCACATCAACTGTGTGATGTGAATGGAACAGAAAAGTGCTGCCTAGGGTGGACTGCCCATCACACCCCTTTCTAGCTACGCCACTGGGCATAACTCCCAATCTGGTAGCTCAAGATATCAAAACAAAGACGAAATTAATGGTGGAACAGAATCAGGGGTAGATTTGAATAATTCTTCCTACAAACATAAAAAGTCACCACTTTAAGTACTGCTGCACTACTATGGATTAACTGAATGAGATAAAGTGTGAAACTCTAATATCTGGTAAGCCTCTCAACCTCTTAAAGCAAGAAATCTGAACAAGGACTAAAATAATGGGAGGATAAAGGCCCAAAAATAGAAACAGATTTTAAATATTGCTTCTATAAACTTAGAAAGTTGCTTGAATAATAGGATTTGTGTTAGCATGCATTTTCTGAAGGATATGAAATCTGAAACTGAAATGTTTACGTGTGTGTGTGTGTGTGTGTGTGTGTGTGTGTGTGTGTGTGTGTGCCTCAATGCAATGCAGTCACTCACACTGTTAATTACCACAAGAAAGTGTTGATCTGCACTTAGGAATAGTTAACCATGATTAGCTGAATATGAGGTCTTTCCTCATTTTAATTAATGTGTCTCTGAATCACAAAATGGAATCAGGTACTTTTTCATAGAGCCCTTAACATGAATAGTGCATTTTTTCCTGAATCGCTAGTTCAGTGCCTGCATATTTCAACTGTTTCTTACTGTAATTGGTACACCTTGTTTGCTGTAGTCCTCTCTTAAAACCTAGATGCCTCGTGGTTTTGGCGTCTTTTCAGGCTAGTTGGCTGTTGGTGAAGCACCCACCAAGAGGAGAAAATGCTGAGAGAAGAAAGGAGCCACTTTTGAGATTTTAAGTATTTTTCCTCTGTTTATTTGATATGTTTTTCTGCATAGCTGCCTAGTTTGAGCATTTTCTGGATTGTTAAACTTGATTTCTGCATTAGTAGCTGTATTTAGAGTACAACCAAAAGCTGTTTACTGAATTTCCTGTTTTCACATAATTTTAAAATCGTTTTTTTCTCAAAACTTGCATATTTTCTGTCTTTGACCTAGCACTCTTGTGTGGGGTCATTTACTGCACTGTTATAACTTGATATTACTTGTGTACCTCTGCTATCTCTGAAAAACCAAAAACAAAAAAAAAAAAATCTTGCTTTTTTCCCACTTTTCTGAGATTTAAAAAAGTTCAGTTACAGGCTTGCTGTTCTTGAACTGTTTGTAAGTTTTTGTGAGGCCATTTTTGCTTGGGCTAAAGGAAAGTTTCTCTGTTGATCAGTGGCAGTGAAAAACATTGAGCAGCTTCCCTGCCCCCCGTGGGAGTGGTTACTGACTTGAAACTGTAGTTTTATTGGCCGTTTTGGGTCAATTCCTGGCTCTTTCCAGCCCCTGCTATCAAGCATGCTTTAGCGCGGAGTTGCCACTAGAGCAGCATCGGGCAGCGCTGGTTTAACAAGGTTAAACTTTTTCTGGCTCCATAAAGTCTGTTCTTCATTTTTTCCCTTAGAACTGCTCTACTAGTAATCTGAACAGTATATCCCTTAACTAAAAAGCGCAGCACTTGTTCCTAAAAGCTTTTTTTTTTCTCCAAAAAAAAGCTCAGCACTTGTCTTAAAAGCATCTTCTTTTCAGGTTTAGCACTTCTGTATTATACAAAGTCCCTCACTAGCGAACCCCCCCCCCAGGAGTACCCACTTCCTTACTAAGTCCTCTCTTATTCAGTTACACCCTAACTTCTTAATTTCTCTAGCATGTCGAAGGGCCAGATGCTGGCGTCCTCTCCTGTCCAGTTGGTGAATCTGGGAATATTGAGGCAATGTTACAATTGCCTCATGTACACAGACAACCCTCTACTCCTCCCACATAACACAAATACTTGCGAGAGATGCATCTATTTGGCCAAACTGGAGGCTGAGCTCTCACAACTCAGGACTGGCAAGACCAGACAGGAGGAAAAGGCAACTACACACACCACAAAACCAGTCTCACATAAAGCTATCACAACAATGAATCAAACACATAAACACACAAAGACATACTCGGAGGCTCTGAGCAAAAATTTACCTAAACAGCAGAGGCCTCCAAAGCAGACACCCAAGCAACTGCCACCTCATGACACACCACAGGCAACACATAAACCACAAAATCAGTGTGCAAAGCAGTCACAGCCCTTAAGGCCAAATACAACACCAAACATACTTGTCATAGGTGACTCCATAGTCAGACACCCTGACGTCCCACTCACCAGACTGAATAAGGAGAGGGTCACAGTAAGCTGCCTATCGGGGGCTAGAATCCGCCACATAACACAAGCACTCGGGTCACTCCACAGCAGGTACAAATATGACACAGTCATTGTCCATGCTGGTGTGAACGACCTGAGACGTACCTCCCTGGACTACATGAAAAGAGACATAGAGGAGCTCTCTGATTATGTAGCCCAGGCAGGTATGACCCTGATCCTGAGCAGTATCCTTCCTTCATCAAGAATGATGCCACAACATAGAGACAAGATGATCAACTTTAACAATTGGCTTAATTTCTGGTGTCATTCAAAGGGGATCCAGTGTCTGTCTGCCTGGGATGACATGCTTGACAAGTCATGCTGCTTCACAAGGGACGGCTTGCACCTCTCACCCCTGGGATTCCGGATATTGGCTAAGGCTCTTGCCACCCCCATAGTGCCTTTTTTAGGCAAGGCTCAAATTCTAAACCTACCACCCTAGAAAACAAAAATGGGAAGAAACTAAGGGTAATGCTGTTCAATGCCAGAAGTCTAAATCTCAAAATGCACGCACTCGAGGCTCTTCTCAGTATGGAGAACATTGATGTCTGTGCTGTGACTGAAACCTGGTTCAAGGCTCCTGAGAGCACCCCGGCACTATCAGGTTTTACCTCATATCATGCGTTCCGGCCCC
The DNA here is from genome assembly GCF_019279795.1 of Protopterus annectens. Taxonomy (NCBI): domain Eukaryota; kingdom Metazoa; phylum Chordata; order Ceratodontiformes; family Protopteridae; genus Protopterus; species Protopterus annectens. Next base: position 96,118,992 of record NC_056741.1, on the reverse strand, counting down.
AAAACCCGGACCACACCACAAAAGGAGGGGGTGTATCCATATTCATCAAGGATACCCACACCTCCAGGTTGGTGGCAACGCACGAAGCATCGGAAACCATCCAGGTGCAATTAACCATAGGCAAAACTGCTCTACAATTTGTAGCATGCTACAGGCCACCCTCTCAAACTCAGGAACCCCACACAGCCTTCCTGAAGACACTGGAGGGTATAAATGTATCTCCAAACACCATTATATTGGGTGACTTCAACTACCCGAATATAGACTGGGAACATTACTCAAGCCCCAACTTTTTAGCCCAAAGGTTCCTGGAGTTCATAAATTCAAATGCCATGGAACAACTAGTTACCGTTCCCACAAGAGGAGAAAATATACTAGATCTCATCATCACAAACATGGGGACAAAATGCTCCACATCGGAAGTATATCACTCATTGGTGAGATCAGATCATAAACTAATCTCATTGGAAATCCACATCCCGCCCCCACCCCAAACAAAAAAGACCACAGTGAAGAACTTCTCTAATGCAAACTTCACACTACTCAAGACTGGTGTGGTATCCTTCAAGGCCCCCGAGCCAGTGGAAACCACAGCCCAAGCTGCAGAAGCCCTTACAAATGCCTTCTACGAACACCTCCAGGACTGCATGGATCAGGCAATCCCTAATAAAACCAAGACTCTTTCCACCAAGGGCAAACGTCCAGTCTGGTGGACCCCAGCCATAAACAAACTTTACAATAAGAGGAGAAAGCTGTTACATGATAGAGCAAAATCCATAAAAGAGAAGACACCCTTGATCATTATTAGTAAAAAAATATGAGCACTCATAAAATCATCCAAGGCCAACTTTGAGAGAAAATTGCCATAGATTCAAAAGACAATCATAAGGCCTTCTTCAGCTATGTTAGAAACCTGGGTGGAATCTCCCAGATATGCTCAGAATTAGTCCAAAATGATACAAAAATCACTGAACCCACAGACATTGCCAACATACTGGCAGACAGGTTCAGTGCAAACTTCACCCCCCTCTCCCCCCCAAAAGGAGAGATAACTATCCCAGCGGAGTGTAGCCTCCCAGACATCTCAAATGCGCAGGTGAAAGCTGCTCTCTCTAAAGCTAAAAACACAGCATCAATGGGACCGGATGGTGTCCCTGGCTGTGTGCTACACGAACTCAATGAGGAACTAAACCCGCATAAGGCAGCTGTTTAATCTTAGCCTTACCACAGGATACGTGCCCAAGGAGTGGCGTACGGCAACTGTGGTCCCACTCCACAAAGGCGGTGCCTCTACAGACCCTGGTAATTACCGCCCCATAAGCTTAACAAGCCTGGTCTGCAAAGCTATGGAGAGGATCATAATGGAACTCATAAACAAAGACATAGGGGCTTGCAGACATTGGACCCGACCCAGTTTGGCTTTGTCAAGGGCAGATCATGCCTTTTGAACTTGGTCAACTTCTTCGAAACAGTCACCAAGGCCATTGATGAGGGAAAGGCAGTCCATACAGCCTACCTTGACCTTGCAAAAGCTTTCGACACAATACCCCACTCTGGTATTATAGAGAAACTTACCAGCTTAAATGTAAACCCATATGTCACAAGATGGGTTGCAAACTGGCTAAAGGACAGAACCCACAGGGTTAGAGTTGCTGGCGCCATGTCAGACTCCAAGCCGGTCACAAGTGGTGTCCCACAGGGCTCAGTCCTTGGCCCCCTGTTGTTCCGCATCTACTTCTCAGAAGTACAGGCAAACATAGGAGGACTATGGCTGACAAAGTTTGCAGATGACTGCAAACTGGCGCCATAGTGGAAAGTACATCGGACACAGATATCCTTCAGAGGGGTCTCACGGAAACTGATAGCTGGTGCCAGAGCCATGGCCTGAAGTTAAATGCCAAAAAATGTATAGTCATATCCTTCGGGAAAAACAAGGTAACCCCAAGCTACCATATAGGTGGCAATCCACTAAGCACAGAAGAGGTTATCAGGAACCTGGGGACCCAGGTTGACAGTGGCCTTTCTTTTGACACTCACATTGCTAAAGTGGTTAGAAAGACCTTCTACATTGCCCACCTGATCATGAAGGGATTTACATCCAGATCAAGTGAGGTCATTGTTCCCCTGTACTCTTCACTTATCAGACCAATGATTGAGTACAATGCCCCATTCGGGATGTATCTCACCCAACACCTGCAGCAATTGGAGAGACCCCAAAAGTTCCTCACCAAAAGGATAAAGGGATTCCAAAATCTGTCATATGCTGCCAGACTGAAGAAACTCCAGCTCTATTCAGTCGCATACCGTCTGCTCAGAGGTGACCTGTGCCTGACATACAAGGCCATGTCCAACCTGGAATTAATGGGCATGCTCCACCTCAAAAAATCCAAATCTACCAGATCCACTAGAGCAAGTGACTTAAACCTTAGCACAGATATAAATAGGACATGCTGGAGGGATAGATTTGTCACTCAGAGACTCCCTATGCTGTGGAATAAAATCCCGGTCCATGTGAGGCAGAGCACCTCGCTGGCTTTGTTCAAGAGAAATCTTGACCGGTGGATGGGAGATCGTAGGTTTACCCCGGGAATCATCTCTGTGTCACTGCTGGACAGAGGCACAGCAAACTAATGGGTATAGTATTCTCATCCTAAGGGGTGGTGAAAGCCACACACACTCTGGCTAGGCTTATAAATGCCCTAGGGCAGATAGCCTAGTATGAACCTATGAACCTATGAACCTATTAGACAAATAACCTCTACCCTGATAAGGCTGTTTTGTGATAAGAATAAGGTATTTAATGAGTTTTGGAGCTTCATGTCTAACTGAAGGTTGCATTTGTTCTATTTTATTTATAAGAAAATGCCTTAGATTTTGTAAAAACAACCAATTGTCTTTATTTATATTATAATTATAAATTATCTGTTCATTTGTTAGAATTTTCTCTTTCTCTATAAGTTGATGCCAAAAGAGTAATGTTTCTTCTTTAAGTATATTTATTTTAGATATTTGGAATGTATCTAGAATATTTGGTGTAAAAGCTATAGGGAAAATAAGAAAAATCCAAGAATTAATATTTGGTATTTTGTTTATATATGTTTTGAACACTGAAAGTGTACAGCTTATATAGTTTGATGGCAATTTATTAATATTATTCCTTTTCCCTAAAAAAATAATCTTTTAACATCCATATAAGGGGTGATGGCATTACTGTTAAGTTGTCTTGTATGTGATTATAATTGATTTCTATGTAAATCTGCTCATGGGCTTGTTTCCATATAGGTGTGTATGAATTATTTAACCATAGTGTTATGTTTTTAATAACGGATGAGGTAATATATAAATCAATATCCGGTAAATTAATTCCACCATCTTCTCAATCTGGTAAATGTTTATTTAAGGCTATACGGGGTTTATTTGGAAACCATAGAAAAATTAAAATTAGTTTATTGTATCTTTGAATAATATATTTGGGAGGTGGCAATGAAAAATGTTGTATTAAGTATAATATTTTGGGAAATATGATTATTTTAATAAGATATAATATGTCTGCTGTTGAAAATATATATTTATTCCAATAACCAGTTGTTTGTTCTATTTTGTCTAGTATTTTATTATAGTTAAATATTAGAGAATCTGTTAATTCATTCAGTAGATTTATTCCCAGATATAATAATTTACTTTCTGTTACTATATATTTGGAAAATCTTTTGTTTATATTATTTTTTTTTTTACAATTACAGGGCATAATTTTAGTTTTGTTTTCATTAAATTTTAAGCCTGAAATATTTTGAAATGTATTCATGGAGTTAAATAGAGCATTCAAAGACTCATTTGCATCTGAGAGAGTTAATAGTATGTCATCAGCAAAGAGTTAGATTTTAAGGTTTAACATTTTATTAATAGAAATGCTCTTTATGTTATTGTTTGATCTGATTTGATTTGCAAAGGGTTCTATTAGTAATGCAAATAACAATGGTGATAAAGGGCAACCTTGTTTAATTCCCTTTTTGATTGTTATAGGGCCTGATCTGTGTGATCCCAATTTAACATATGCAGTAGATTTTTCATATAGTATTTGGATAAGATTATTAAAATTAGAAGGAAAGTTATATTCTTTTAAAACTAGTGAAAGAAAGTTCCAGTTAACCGAATCAAAAGCTTTATTAATATCTAATGAGATTACATTTAAATGTAGGACTTTATGTTTGCTATAATCTATTAATGTTAGTATTCTTTTAATATTATCTGAAGTATTTCTTCCTTTAATAAAACCTGTTTGATCTTTGTGAATTAAGAAAGGAAGAAAGTGTTTGATCCTATCTGCGTATATAGCCATAAACATCTTATAATCTATATTGAGTAATGATATTGGCCTATATGAGGAACACTGCTTCTCATCTTTATCTGGTTTGATAATTGGGGATATCAATGAATATTTCCAAGAGGGTGGTATATTCAAATCTTTATTGACTATACCATATACTTTTAATAATAAGGATATGGCTTGACTGGGTATTAATTTATACATTTCTGGTAGCATATTATAAGGGCCAGGTGCTTTATTTGTCTTGAGCTTTTTAATTTGTGATTTTAATTCTGTCATATTGGTTGATTTGCTTATAATGTCTATTTGTTCTTGTGTTAATTTAATATGAATATTATTTTCTAAGTATTTTTTTATATCCTTAGTAGGCGTATCTTGAGTATTTATGGAATTATCAATGTTGAATTGGAGTCTGAATGCTTCTAAAATATCATTTAGTTCTGTAACTTTTTTGTTAGTATTAGGAATAAATATTTCTTTTATTTGCTTAGATTTCATTATTTTTTTGTTCTATTAGTTAAGTGTCTCAGGTGTGCTGAATTAGTAGAGTATGAGTTTATTTTTATCTTTTCTAAGTTAATCATAATCTTATGATGTAGCAATTCTGTATACTTCTTATTGATTTCTGTAAGTTCTTGAACTTGAGTAGCATTACCCTTTTGTATTTCCTGTTTCAATTTATCTGCTTTGTTTTGTAAGTCTAGCATATCTTTATTCCATAACTTCCTTTTATTTATGTACCAGGATAATATCTTCCCATATGTAACTGCTTTTAATGAATCCCAGACATATATTTCTGAAATATCTTCTGTGTAATTTATTTCTAGAAAGTTTTTTATTGTTTCTTTATAAAATTCTTTGAAATCTGTCAATTTTGTGATATAGGAAGGTATCCTAGTAATGGGATTTGAATAAAATGGTGTAAGCTCTATCTCAAAGACTATGGCATTATGATCAGATAAGGGACAATTTTTAATTTTGACTTTGTCAATTTTTGTTATTAGGTCATTGGCAACATATATTCTATCAATTCTAGAGTTAGTTTTATATCTATGAGAATAAAATGTGAAGATTAGTGAGTCTGGTTCTGCAAATTCATTTATATATTTTAAATACAATGTATCTATAAATTTTGATAGTGCTTTAGAGATAGGTTGTTTTCTTCTTTTAGATTTAGAATCTGTATCTTTTTCATTCATTATACAGTTGAAGTCTCCTGCCAATATCAGGCTACCCTTAGTTAAATGAATTATCTCTTCAAAATGCTGTTTAACTGTTTTTAATCCTAGTCCTGGGATCCAATATAGATTTACTAACATATAGATTATCTTATTTAATTCTACTGAAGCTAGACAAAACATACCGGATGTATCTTGATGAGTAGTAATTATTTTAGGTGTTATAGTTGAGTTGCGAAGTAGTATAGCTACTCCTCTTTTTTTTGTTTTGTATTGAGAGTTTATTAGTACTATGTAATTATTCAGTGGTTAGCATTGCCGCCTCACAGCAAGAGGTTCTCCGGTTCGATCCTCGGCTGGGGTGCTTTCTGTGCGGAGTCTGCATGTCCTCCCTGTGGTCGCGTGGGTTTCCTCCAGGTGCTCCGGTTTCCTCCCACATCCCAAAGACATGCTGCAGGAGGATTGGACACTCTAAATTGGCCCTAGGTGTGCATGTGAGTGTGCCTTCTGTGGAAGGTTGGGCGCCGGGCTGGCAACTCGACACCGTAAAACTCCACTGCCATTCAATGTGCCGACAGGTGATCCGCTGTGGCGACCCCTAACCGGGATAAAGCCGAAAGAAGAAGAAGATTAGTACTAGGTAATTATTAATATTTAAGTTGTTTATATCTCTATCTAATAAGAGTGTCTCTTGTAAAAGACTATTTGTGGTTTATGTAAGTTTATGTACTTGAATAGGCTTCTCCTTTTATTACTATTATTTAGACCATTAACATTTATGGATAAACATTTCATTTCCTAGTTTTCAGTTTGTTTTATGTGTGATTTTTATGTAAATATTGTTTATTCTTAGTTCCATCTTGGATACAGAATTCAAAAAGTTTTTCTTGTATGATTTTTGTATGTTTCTGAGTGACACCAAAGTGATAGAATAAAAAAAAACCCAAAGAACTTCCAAACTTGTAATTCTCAACCTTAAAAACCATTCCCTATCGCTATGAGTTAATATACCTCTTTGGTTAGTGAATCTAACCAAACAAACTTTCTATCCTCACAAATAATATTTGGATCAGTTTCTCTTATCCTCTTAGTTTTTTTAAATAAAGATAATTGAATAATATATTAAGATAATCTAATCAGCTAAAATATATACATATATTCTTTACTCATCTTATTGTAATTCAATAATACTTATTTCTAATCAGGTTTCAAAAAGGTACAAATATTTAGATTAAGGTAGTATCATTTCAAAATAGTTTAGGGTATTAATAAACATCATGTTAAAATCTATAACTGTATATTTCATACATCTGTTGAAAACTATTTACTGACATTACTGTATAATACAATACCATTGTTGTGCAAATGTTTTAGACTACTCAAGTCCAAAACCAGTGTTTAAATTAGTATTTGCAAAGTCATATTGGAATAAAAACATGAATAGTTGTGAAACCACATCATAGTTCATGTTTAACATAAACTGAAATGCAATACAATGTACAAGTATATTAATATTTCTTTAGTAGACATTAAATATGTTCCTCTGATTGCATTTTTCAGCTTTTCAAAGACAATTCCCATGGCTGGAGACAACAAGATCAAAATTTAGACATCTCCCTTATCCAAGAGACTACTTATAATGTTGTTACTTGATTGAGTGTTTTGTTGTTAACACTTCTATCAACTTTCAGAGGGACTTTGTATAATCAAAATGACACAGTACAGAGGTAAAACTACAGTGTAGTTGACCACATTTTCAAAGCAAACATCTATGTATATCACATATTAACTCTTACAGCTTAGACTGACACTTAATCAGTGAGTTTATCTGCTGACAATAAGTGCTGGAGATGTAATTTTGGCTTACTTAACACCAGTAATTTAATCTTATGACTGAATAAAAGTTTAAAATTAAACATCCGGAGCTTCTCATTATAGTATTTAAAAAGTATACTGGAGAACATATCAAAATAATGGAAGCTGCTAAGATTTAAACTATTATGTATGAAAATGTTACAGGTTAAAATTCCTAACCCACTTTGCAGTAAATAGCGAAATGTATTTAAACTATGGGGTAATACCTTTAGTACATCACAAAGGTGTTTAAGAAGCTTGTTTTTCCTCTAACATCAGAGGATAGCTATGGGGATCCATGCACTGCAAGAGTATTATTTATCCTGGTAATTGCTTTATGACTGTATATAGAAATATTTAATTCAAATAATTAACTGGCATTACAACAATATTTCTCAGAAAAGTTGTTTTACAGTTAATGACTAGATAGAATGCATCACTGAGAGGATACATTTATCAAATGTCAAGTGCTTTAGCTATAATATAAGTGTCCCCTCAAATTAATCCCTGACAAATTTACTGCTTACTAAATTTGCAGACTAATATTGGCGTATTTTCATGTAGTCATATTGGAACATGAAAATACAGGTCTGCTGATTAGGAACAATCAGGCTCTCAACTGCTAGACAATGCTACACATTTGTCTGCAGAAAGGTTTGAGAATTACAGTTGCATTGTCAAGAATTTTTGTTTACACTAACAGTAACATGATATACTCACATACACTAGTATTGTGTCATTCTTGATAATGTAAAAAGCCAGGTAATATTATAAGAAGGGTGAAGCCAAAGCCAGGTAATATAATAAGAAGAGTACAGTCGCAGTCATTATTCAGATGAGCAAATGGGAACAGCATGAGCCATCTAAGGATGGATAGCTCGCTGAGTACCTGCCAAAATGTATGTTCATAATGCATGGTAACTTAGTAATAAATTAGTGTGTGGGCTAAGCCTCTCCCTCTTCTACTCAAATTAGATTTAATACAATGTGTGTATAGAACAGAGATGCTTCGACAAAGTTCAAACCTATATGGGATATAAATATTGTATAATTGACACATAGGGTTAAATCCTCTGTTGTTATGTTACTTATTATAGTTGTTTATATGATTATTGCTTTTACTTTCTCTATCTAGTATATTACACTATTTAAATGCTTATTTTATTAAATGTACATTTAACCTTCTTGTTGCATCCCATTTGTCCACTGAGGGCATATTTTGGTAGCAGGACATTAGTAGTATTTTGTAGGAGCACCAGTGTGGGAAATGGCAATTTTCCTTAAAATAAACCGGTCAGTTGCTTGACATTTACTAGTTTCTTTAGAGAATTTGTAAAACAGCAGTGATTTTATTTGCTGATGATTGATTTCTGCTCTTTAAATTCTGCTGTATAAAACATAGTAAGGGATAGCTAAAATGTCTGGAAAACTAAACTGACAGAAAGACAAGCAGATATATGTCCTTGCCTAGCAAGGTGCTAGAAGACATCAGTAGCCATAAGCTAAAAGTTCTTCAAAAAATATATATCTGTGTATATTTAGATGAACCTCTTATATTATTTACGTTTCCTTAGAAGGAATTTAGGCTCCTGTATCTTTAAATGTGAACCTAACTTATTTCCTGACTAGACGTCAATTAGAAAGAGTCAGGGGATGGCGTACACAAGTAAATGCGACAAGCAATAAGAAACTCAAGTTTCTAGTGATGTTTGTGGCTGTTAAATTGTGTCGAGAACCAAGCAGCAAAAGGTATGTGTTTTTTCTTTTTTATTTTCCCTTCCCTTACTTCGCGACAAACTCATGTAGTGTGCACACGAGCACTCTAATTTGTGGAGTGGTGTTCACAACTATCAAATTTTGCATTTTAAACATGCTATGCCTTATTTATCTACAAAGGAAAAGACAATAGGATATCTAAGCTAGTCACAAGAATCTCTCAACTCCGGATGTCCGAAGCCACAACACACCCGACCCACAGCCTCAAAACATCACTTAAAACATATTTTTTCACTGGACTATATCAGTATGTGCATATGGGTCAAAGGCAGAACATCTTTTAAGATTATTTAAAGTAGTCTTATAATACAGCTAAACTGAAATACTTCATTTCAAAAGCAACACATTTCTGCCCAGCATTAGCGTTTATCCAAACTGGGACACTTTTAAAAAAATAATGCTGTAAGGGATGTAACTGATAATAAGTTATATAGCAGCCATTACTATACCTGTTAAGCAATATAGCCATATACTGATTAAAGTATTATAAGTTAATGAAGATTTTATAAAAAAAAGAGAAAAATAAAAACAACTAAACACAAAGAGAGAAAATAAATAAATAAATATTATACCATGACCCCCCATTAATATTCCAAAACGTGCACACTGATTGGCCAGCGTGCACATTGTAAATCGAGTTATACTAATGGAAAAAGTTCCGGTCGCCCGGACTTTTTTCCGTTAGTATAACTCTATTTTTAAAACACTGTCTCGCTATGTTAATTGGGTTTAACATAGTGAGACAGCTTTAAAATAAGCAATGGAGATTTCCGTTGCTTATTTTAAAGCTGTCTCGCTATGTTAAACCCATTTAACATAGCTTAAATAAAAAAGCAACGGAGATCTTAGTTTCTCCGTTGCTTTTGCTCAACTCTGATGTACTGCGCAGGCGCGCAGTACATCAGAACTGCTGCGGATGCCAGACATCTGCAGAAGGGCAGCAAACAGGCATTATACTATGCCATTATTTAAGAAAAGTAATAGTTTCTTTTCTTAAATAATGTCATGATAATAGCAATAACCACTTCTGGGTGTGGGTAATGCTGTATTTACCCACGGTTGGCTTTGTTTGGTCCCTCGGGCTTCGCCCTCGGGACCAAACCACGCCAACCGTGGGTAAATCCAGCATTACCCACACCCAGGCGTGGGTTATTGCTATAATAAATAACTATTTGGGAACATTATTATGCATTGATTACTCTAAGAATATGAAAATAATAGATGGATAATAATGAAAAATAGAGTAATGCTTAAATTATGCTTAGTATATTGATGTGATTTAAGATAAATGTATTTACATTTATGCTAATTTTCACATTTAAAGTATAAAAGAAAACAGTACCTGTTTTGGTGTAACTTGAAGACAGAACTTTTCTTTTGTTGTTAGTATTATTATTTAGATTGTTGCAGAATATAACATATGTAAGATTATTTGTCCTTTAGTTTTTTTTTTTTCTTTTGCTCAACAGTTTTCCAATTATTTACTTCAGCATTTCTCTTTAGTGTACTTATTGTCCAGTCCATAGATGCTTCATGTGTTAGGATGTTGCTGTTGGTAAGGTATTTTATTGCTGAATCTACTGTTTCAAAGATTTTTATTCCATTTGGTAGAAAAACTCTCAGTCTTGCTGGGAATAAAATATGGACTTTCATTTGCTTTTTCTTCAAGGTTTTTATTATTAGTAGAAATTATTTTCTTTTTGAAACCACCTTTGTAGAATAATCATTGTCAAATCTTATTAATGAATCATTGTATTTGATAGGAGAATTTGCCCAAGCATTTCTTAATATAAGATCTTTATCTTGTGTAGAAAAAAGTCTCACAATTATAGATCTCAGCTTGTTCTTACCCAGAGAAGAAGCATTTCCAGAAGCTGCTAGTGATCTATGCGCCCGTTCCATACCATATGAAAGAGCTTTAGGTATTTTTGTTACATCTGGTATCCAGGTGGTTAGAAAGTTTATCATATTGTCCCCTTCAGATTTTTCCGGTAGACCATATATTCTAATATTATTTCTTCTTGTTCGATTTTCCATATCATCAAGCTTTTCTAGTAAATATGTGTTCTGTTGAAGTAAGAATTCAGTTTGTTGTTCTTCTATTTGGACTCTAGTGTCAGTGTCACTTAATGATTGTTCAATAAGTGATATCTGTCCTTTCTGCTGTGTAAACATCTCTTGAAGCTGTTCCAGTTGTTGTGAGAACTTTTCTTTAAAAGTATCTATTTTATTGTCCATCATGTCTATTTTTATTGTAAGTTCCTCTATATTTGTAATGAGAGATTGCATGTCTTTTTTGAGAGAAGAGACTTGTGCTGTATTCCTTAGATGGCTCATGCTGTAAAGCTGATATTGGTGCTGATTTTCCAGTAATTAATTTGACAGGAATTATTCAAGTTCTGACAATAAAAATTTTCTTATAGATGCTCAGAGTTATTAGAAATAAGTTAGTAATAAATATTTCTTCAAATTAAATATTATTTTGTAAAATTCCTGTCAGGAACTGTATAGAGGTAAGAGAGCTGAAATGAAGTGCAGCTATCAGTTCAGCATCCTAGCCACGCCTGCATCACTTCTTGAAGCTGACCACAGATTGCATGCTTTCTTCTTGTAATAAGTATTTTCATTGTCTACATAACAGCTGTAAAGTACCTTTTTAGGAATGTCAAAACTCAAGAGGGTGGACTCCACTGCTAAAATCAAAAAGATTAAAAATATACATCTAGCGAGATCATTAAAGTAATCCTGTAATGTGAAATATGCCATAAACAAATCGACTAAAAACATCTTCAAGATGGATGCCTTATTAATAATTAAGTTGCAATAACAAAACTTTTAGTAACATTGAGCCAGAGTCAGTAAGCACACCTGATATTTCTGCCTCAGTCAATAAAGGATGGTGTAGTCATTCGTAGTCTATTTGATTGTTTCTGCATAAAAGCTCATTCCTTTGTCACATCAATTTTGAATCTTCAAATAATGTTTTGAATATAACTATTAGAATGATTATTCTTAATGAGTTAACTATAGTACATTAAGGTAGAATAATAGGGTGTACATAAATTTGACTGGGTGGTGGATGGCCAACTGGAAAATGTGTGAAAGCAGTGCAACAGGTTCTCATAATTACAAACCATAAATATGTGAAACGCACACTATCCCTCCCTTTTTGACCCATGGTAGCACTTATTTAGGTGGTAGAGCAGTCGGAAATGTCACATTCGGAGTTTTGTATGACATTCTGACCATTCGCCACTTTGTAAATCGACATTCTGGTTCAGAAAAATCTAATGTTTTGAGATAATTTCATCAAGTAAATGAATGCACACAGAATAATATCCCTGAAAATACAGAGTCAGACTTGTGTTTTCAGGTATGCATTCAGTCTTAGAGAAAGATAGTTCATTAGAAAGAAAAAGATAATCTTGATGGCTAAGCATGAGTTGTGCAGAAACAGAGAATGTTCCTTTCCCACGGGAAACATATGTGTACTTGCAATGGAATGCTAGATAAAGAATAGACTGTGAGGCACATGCAAAACAAGGCTTGTAAAGTCAAGGTTAAAGAGTGCGAAAAACATTACAAGGTTTTGGTGTTATTAGTTACTTCAGACACAGTCAAGTCAGCAAGTTAGCTTTTGGCCTGATATGTAAATGGATTTTTATAGTACAGACACTCGAGCCTGAGTACAGATGTCAGTCAAATATCCATAATAATCAGGAGAAAAAGACTGTTTCAGTTCATATTTTTCAAAAGAATCAATATATACATGCAGGAACCTTGGATACATTTAACATTGCTGTTATTAAAGACAGTATTCAGATGTTGTTAACACCTAGTAAAGCATTATTAACAAAACTACAGTGTATTCAGGTTTTATTGAGAAAGTACAAAAAGGCTTGGCCGATAAAGGAGAACCTTCTCAGCAAAAGTTTGCTTAATTAACATACAAAGACTTTTCAGTCCAGTCTCATTTCACTTGTTCCCAGTTAATTCCAGTATAATACAGTCTTATCAATTTTTTCAATAACAATGGAAAAAAATAGTGATTATGGATTTAGACTGCTTTCATAGAAGATAAATATAATTTTGGCTCCTAAGTTAATCTTTATAAGTAAGATAAATGAACTGTGTAAGGCACCAATGTTTCAGGAGAAGTTAGTTCACTGTTAGTAATTCAGCAAGTGCTCTTTTTATCTCTTCAAAGAATTTCACAACACTCAAAATGAAGTATCTCCTCTAACATTTCTGTGCAGTCAAATATCTAAAAGTGATAGTTCTCCTTCCCTATCCACTTGGTTATGCTCTGTTATGACTATACAATGGAGTCTGCAAGATGGCGTTGGCATGCTAAATGAGTTTCTGTGAAGCTCCACTCTGTAAACCTTTTATTTTCAAATTGTTTAATCTTAAAACAGACGCATCAGCAATTTGAAATAAATTACATATTACAGTAGATAACACTGAAAACTGCTGATGAAAGTTTGCACAACATAACTGAGATTGAAAGGAATGACAGATTTCAATGTTTCCTGCGATCAGTGATAATCAAACTCGGTAGTAATGGGATTCTAATAACAGCATGAATGAAAGGGGTGACTGCTATGAGCAACTGAGATTAAGGCCTGTAACAGTAACACAAATATTGTGTGTTGAACTTAAGCAAATATCTTCCAACTGCGATTACCATAACCCTGTGCAAGTGAGCATGTGTGCTAATGTGACAGTGTTTAGATCACAGTTGTTGAATCTGCGGTATGAGCAGTTTAATGCTATAACAATACGCTATATTTCACCACTGTATGCAATAAAACAATATAAACATATGTATTTAGTGTTACACTATACCTCGTTTAGCATTGTAAACAGGTAATGTTGTTCAGCGGGTAGCAGTAGAAACTAGTATCATTGTACAGTGTTATATTTGAAGAGTGAATTATACTACTGCTTGTATCTTAGGAAAGCCACAGCACACCGTATGTGTTACCAAGAAAAAAGCTGAATTATTTTACATACCAGCATACGAGCAAGGCAGTCAACTGGGTCCAGGAGCACCAGATAAGTTTGAAAATGGCGGTTTTTGTTAGGAAATAAGTAACCTTGGTTTCAGGGGTAGGTTTGAGAAGAATGCCAGTTCCTGAATGGTTGCACCAAGCTATGAGACAGCGAGGCTATCTATTCTAGGTAAGACTAGTTAAACTGTATATAGTTTTGTCTACCCCAAGGTCACAATTCCAGAGAAAAGTATAGGTCTACTTGATATAAGAAATCCAATTGTTGGTTTTATTATTTCTTTGTTCACAGAATTGGTTTACTGTGCTATGGACCCAGTTTAGAAATTAATTCTGGTAAAGGGCAATTGCAAATAATTTTTTAAAATGAATATTTAAACTTGCAATACGTTCATTTATTAACTTTACAATGTTTTGTATATGGAGTCTGACCCTTAGAGGTCCACTCTGGTCAGGGCTGTTTATTTTCTTCTGCAGAGATTTGTTTCTTAAAGTAGGAGACAGCAGGGTAAGTTTCTCATGTATAGTGCACCTTCAGTTTGTGAGCCAGGGAGGGGTAAACAATTTTTTGTATATGGAGTCTGACCCTGAGAAGTCCGCTCTGGTCAGGGCTGTTTATTTTCTTCTGCAGAGATTTGTTTCTTAGAGTAGGAGACAGCAGGGGTAAGTTTCTCGCGTATAGTGCACCTTCAGTTTGTGAGCCAGGGTGGGGTAAACAATTTTTTGTATATGGAGTCTGACTCTGAGAAGTCCGCTCTGGTCAGGGCTGTTTATTTTCTTCTGCACAGATTTGTTTCTTAGAGTAGAAGACAGCAGGGTAAGTTTCTCGCATATAGCGCACCTTCAGTTTGTGAGCCAGGGAGGGGTAAAGTAGAATACAGGCAAGGCAGCCGACTGGGTCCAGGAGGAACAGATAAGTGGCAACAAATTGGGGAAATAAGAAGAAGCTGGGAATTGAGATAGAAGGGAAGATAGTTGCACAGGTAAATAGTTTCATATATCTGGGAGAGGTGTGTGACACCAGGGAAATACTGCCAGTACAGCTATTTGGAATTGTGTAAATAATGGTATGTCACTTGAAAATATTAATATGATTTGTATAGAGATGTGACACAGCCAGCCCAGCTATCTAGAATTTTGTAAATAATTATATGTCATTTGTGAATATTAATATGATTTGTATGCTTGTCTTACAAATGTAAGAGAACTATACATGATGTGGATATTAAACTACTGATGCAGAAGTGTGTGCTGAACTATATGTTATGTACTGAGCTTCAAGAATGTAACCACCGTGTACCCTACTGGAAAAAGAACAGAAATTTATATAAACTATATGCCTATGCAAATGTATGTCTTGATGGTAGAAGCTGGAACATACAGAGTTAACTTGCAAACCCTCAAGAAAATAAGTTGAAATTGTTTATAACTGTGTTATCTCAATTTCAGCTCAGAAAGAAGGCAGGATGTCTAGAGCTAAAAGTTTTTAAATTGTCTTGAAGCAGAAACAATTGCTAGGTTTAAAATGTAAAAGTGCTTAACTGTTTTATGACTTTCAGTTCTAGGCAAACTTCTAAGAGATATGCATTTTTGGCACAGAGGTGCTAAATTCTAAG
This sequence comes from Protopterus annectens, assembly GCF_019279795.1. Classification (NCBI taxonomy): domain Eukaryota; kingdom Metazoa; phylum Chordata; order Ceratodontiformes; family Protopteridae; genus Protopterus; species Protopterus annectens. Next base: position 96,103,229 of record NC_056741.1, on the reverse strand, counting down.
TTTCTGTTAGCCTGGGAACTAGAGGTAGGTGAGAAAGAGTGATGTCATCCAAAGCTGACCCAGTAGTAATGTTTTGATATTAACTTGGGAACTCTCTCAGAGATTGGGCATTTTGTATCTTGTCTTGGATCTGAAAACTTCCATTCAGGACTTCTCATCTGCATTTGCTTTGCTCTATAACTAAGATTTAGGCACAGTATTTCTTTTAGAGATAGTTATGAATATAATAAAGATTAGTTTAGATGTTTGCTGTATTTATCTGAGACTGTCCTGCAATGTTATTTTAAATATTTTCTTTGATTCTGAACTCTATAGTCACTGTGCTGAGTTATTGAATATTGTCTTGTTCTTTTATTCTCCATTATTAAATATACTTAACACTTTTAATTGTGGCTGGTTTGTTTTTTAGAGATCTTTCAGCTCTTAGAGTACTTGCATATGTATTTGGTGACAGGGTGGACAGGGACATTCTACAGTAACTCATCAAGCTGTGCCGGCCTTACCTCAGACCCAGAGCCAACAGAGGAAAACCATCCCAGTGGATACCAAGATATGTGTAGCCCTAAGAATACTAGCTACAAGTACTTTCCAAAGACCTGCTGGGGACATCATGGGAGTCTCACAAACATCTGCATTCAGGGTACTCCATCTGTTCCTGGACGTCATGTGAAGATATGCCATTGAGCACAAATATTTCCCTAGCACACCTGAGGAAAGACCAGCAATATGCTTCTCTTCCACCATGTAGCAGACTACCTAAAGGTACTGGGTGCCACAGACTGCATGCACATCCACTTCAAAGCACCACCTGATGAAGAGGGTAGAGTCTACATAAACCGCAGGGTGTATGACTCCATCAATTGCTAGGTCATGTGCAATGCCCAGGGCATTATCATGAATGTGCTGGCAGCCCTGGTAGTTATCACGACTCCCACATCTGGCATTCCTCACAGCTGTACCAGGCATTTTGCAGAGGGACAGAGGGGGGGCATCCTGTATGGCCATCTGCTGGGGGATGCTGGCTATGCACTGGAGCTGTGGATGATGACACCCATTAGAAATGCACACTCACACACTGAAGAATGCCATAATGAGGCACACACACAAACTGGGATCATTGTAGAGCATGTATTTGGGATGCTCAAGTCACAGTTCTGCTGCCTTGACATATCCGGTGGAGCTGTGCAGTACTCTCCAGCCACATGTGCACACATGTTCAAAGCATGTGCCATGCTACACAATATGATTCTGTGGAAACAGCTTCAGCAGTAACATCACAGGGAAGGGCCATACAGCCACTCACCACTGACAAGGTCTCTACAGGCACAGGGAGACTTTGAGGAGGAACCCCCTGAGCCTGCCCTTGTAGGCAGATGGAGGCATGCCCAGGACTTGGCAAAGAGGCAACACATAGCACACACACACACACACACACACACACACACACACACACACACACACACACACACACTGACACTGTAGTAACCCAGGGACTGACACCTCTCTCCGACTCACACACACAGTAAAATGGATGCCACACACATCACACTACCTGTACCTTACCATGAATAGGCTGTGTACTGTGGGCATCTGATAGGCTATCATCCTCACAACTGCAGCAGGCACAAGGTAAGTCAGACTTCTTAACAATAAATGAATGGAGTAGTATGTTGTGGTAGCATATCTATGGTATCGCTGCATGCATGCAAGGGAATGGGGTGGCCTACTGGGATAGCAGTAGACAACTGACAGCTATGTGGGCAACAGGAAATGTCTGCCAATACTGGCTTCCCCAGAGTATGCAGTAGTCACCTAGGTGACAAATCTCACTGCGGTATATGTGGCGGGCTAACTAACTGGGGGGACATAGGTCACATGCATGGATGTCAACGTGGGGGTCCCATACTCACCCCTCAGCCTCATCCAGCAATTCAGCCAAGGAAAACCATAAAATAATATCTGGCAAAGGCCCATGTATGGGGACAATGATGAAATATTACCCTACAGACTTACACAGTGATATCTCAGTAGGTCTTGCAGTTGCATTAAGGCTCTGAAGGGTAAGAAGTCTGAAACCCAAATGTCTGCCATTACAATCTAACCTGTGATCTTTGGGCATATGCCTGTATTCTCCAAGACAGACACAGTACTACGTTAAATGTTACCAAAATGTAAAGTCAGCATCAGCACAGTCTGTGCAAATGTGCACAGTTGGCAGGTGTGCCCCCCAACACACTCATGTTCCCATAGAAATTAAGTAACATTTATGTTTGTAGGGTAATAGCAGCAGAGCACACATTGCCAGGGCTGTCCCAATAAAGTTGATAACTTGTTGCATGTCCACAATATGTAGGGGGTCAATGAGCTATGTATATGCATGATTAATACTGTCAGTCTGTGGCCAGCACTTACTCCTGGATGTGGTGTCTTACCCTGTGATTGACAGTGTCCATGTTCCAAGAACCGCAGTGCCAACTATTTTCCATGTCAGCTATACCTACAGTAGGAGTTCTACACACTATCCAGACATCAATATCCATTACTGCAGAAAAGCTGGACAGGTCATGGACAGGGGGGCACACATATGGACAGTACACAGCTTGGAGTATCCTGCACAGTGCCTGGCATACCTCTCAACTGTACAGACCTTTTGCAGAATGTCCAGAGATTTACATCACATTTTTGGTCTGCTTATCATGAAATTGTGCTTTTCTGGCAAATCACTAAAGTCTAAAGTCAGAAAATAATGACAGATTGTAGCTTGTAGTTTCAGACTTCATACCCTTTAGAAAATGTATGCTAATGCACAATCTGTTATTGTATGACCTTTCTAGGTTTGTAAGACCAGTAGTTAAAAATGGTCCCGATATTTAAGCCTTTGTCCCCCCATTAGTTATGGCTTTATCCAGATGTCTGTTCTAAGAAGTTGACAGGTATGCTGCCTAGTAGGACAGCAGGTACCTGATGGTCAGTGTACTGCCAGGTTATAAAAGTCTGCCATCTTACTGTGTCAGCACTAACAACATGTCACTGTTCAACATCCATACCCCTGGAATGACAGGATGACACAGAAGGAGCACAAGTGTGCCATTTTATATCTATTCTGCTTGTCCCAACATTGCATTTGCCTGCAAACTATTTGCAAAACAAGAAAGGGTCATGTCAAAACATCAGTTGCAGACAGTGGAGAAGCAGAGTTCATACCCATAAGAGAAAGTAAGCGAATACCAAACTGGTCTCTCAGTGTTTGGCAGAAGAGTATTAATACCCTGTCCCCATGTGTGGGCCTTTGTCTGACTGTCATATATGGGCCTGTCCAAATGTCAGTCTGTAATGGTTTGACAGCTAGGCCAGCATGTTGCCTCATAATAACATAGTAACACAAACCATCTGAGGGCTACAGCAGATGCAGTGGTGCAATGATGGACAACCTGATAAACAGGTACACTCAGAGGTGTGAAGTGCATAATCTTGTGTGTGATGTTACGGCATTTATCCTGCTCACACCAGAATTACAAATACATAGCAGCCACTGGGGCAAAGCCTGTGACTGGACTACAGAAGGACGAAGAGGCACACATAAGGGGAAGAGGAACCACTGGCCAGACAAATGGAGAATGTGCACACCAGAACAGATTGTGCAGTAACACAGGTGTCATGCAGTGTAAGGAGTCAGTATACATCACCTGCAAATACACAACACACACCCAGATAAGTGGAGGTCTGCAAAAAAACAAAAACCCAAACAAAGGAAACCTCAGAGGCCAAAACACATGAGAACTCCACAAACCTACACACCGCAGACCATGCACGGTCCTCACACCAGGGTTTTGCAAACACTAAGGCCTTATCATACAGCCAACATATTACTCATAGAAGACTCCACTGTGAGACACACAGATGTGCCTCTTACCAGGCAGGATAAGGAAAAAGTCATGGTGACTTGTTTGTCAGATGCCATAATCTAATAATAAGAAACAACAGTTGTAGGTAAGGCTCCAGGTTCACAAATATTTAATAAAACGCACAAGCGCTTTCACCAGATGTGTCTCCCACAAACATATTTACTTAAAACTTATTTAACAAATGTCAACATGAATAAAACAATGCTAGAAAATATTACAAATACAATTCATGGCTCAAATTCAAATGTCATACCAACATCCACAAGTTGAAACATAATTTCAGCATCCACTCTTCTTCCCTATATGGTAAATATTTATTTAGCAATCTGTCAGATTTGTCACAAATTTTATGTTGGGAAGACTGTCAGAATGCTAAAAGAAAGAATTAGGGAATACAATTACCATATGGGGAAGAAGAGCTGGTTTAACGTGCTAGCCAAACATGTCAGTAACACAGATGATTTGCATACGTTTAAATTTATGGCCATAGCCATAAGCTATGAAAATAGGAGAGGTGGGGGGTGTAAGAACTAAAACAGAAGAATTAGAAACCCAGTAGATTGTGAGGTTGAGAGCAGATGCAGGCCACGGACTTAATGGCCATGTCCCACTCAGTCCTATACTCAAAACTAGACCATTACGTAGATAAAACTTGTGGATGCTGAAATGATGTTTAAACTTGGAGATGTTGGTATGACATTTGAATTTGAGCCATGAATTGTATTTTTAATATTTTCTAACAATGTTTTATTCATTTTGATATTTGCTATATAAGTTTTAAGCTAATATGTTTGTGGGAGATTAGAGTAGATTTAAGCTGTATTACTGAGTGCACCTTTAAATTTGTAGTATGTCAAGTCATGTGATTTTAAATTGAGCATTTAAATATGGTGTTTTTAGTTACTTTTTGTAATACACCTGAAGAAGCATCTGATGAAAGCTCTTGTGTGTTTTATTAAATATTTGCGAACCTGGAGCCTTGCTTACATCTGTTGTTTCTTATTATTGGATTCTTGGTGATTTGTACAGAGGCACCTAGTTATCAGCAGCTGTCATTTTATTTGTTTAGGCACCATAATCTACCATATCACACATGCACTCAGTTCACCCCACAAGGGGTACAGGTATCACTCTGGCCTGGTCCATGGTGGTGTAAACGATGTCAGATGTACCTCCCTGGACTATACAAAGACAGACATGATTCAGCTTGTTGAATATGTGTTCCATGCAGGTATGTCCCAAGCCTTAAGCACCATTCTGCCATCACCCAGAATGATGGCACAATACAAACAGAAAATGATTGTCAGTAACACTTGGCTCATTTACTGGTGTCATCCCAAGAGGATCCATTGCCTGGCAGTCTGGGAACATATGATCAATAGGCCACGCTGCTTTGTAGAGATGGCCTGCATCTGCCTCACTTGGCCTTCAGGCCTCTGGCAAAGGCCCTTGCCTCCACCATAGTGCCTTTGTAGGGAAAGTCATGGGGTCCATACTACCATCATAAAACACTAAACAAAACCCAAATTAAAGGCCATGCTGCTAAATGCTAGGAGTCTAAACAGGATAATGCACTCATTGCAAGCAGTCGTAAACCTGGAAGATGGTAACATTTGTGCACTCACAGAAACCTGATCCACAGCCATGGAGAGAAACCCATCCTTACCTGATCACTCATCCTATCACACAGCTTGACCCAAAAATTGTGTCAGCAAACCCAAAGGAGGTAGAGTATAAACATATATTAGACAGACACACACTTCCAGGGTGGTCAAATAGTCTGACACACGCAAGACACTCAACTGCAGTCAACTGTTGACAAGACCCCTATGCAAATTATACATATCTACAGGCCAGCATAGCTGACTCAGGACACACATCCCACATATCTAGCCCTCTACAAATCTATCAAGAATTCACCTGTTACCCTGATCCTGGGTGTCTTATATTACCGAACTATTGACTGGAAGTCCAGCCATGCCAGAATAGAAATGCACAGAGATTCCCCCATCTTATCGTTGCTACAGCCTTAGGACAGCCACTTGATATCCCACAAGATGTGATGCCTATGTTGGACTTGGCAGTAACCAACATGATTAACCACTGCAACACCCCATTTTATCATCCTCCCTGGCAAGATCCGGCAGAAAAGTGGTCACGTGTCATATCACTATTTCTCCTGACTCCCCTCTAGCCATTGTAAAAGGAAAATGTCCCACAAGCTGATCACAACCACCAGAGGGATAGTATAAACAGCTAAACAGCCCCCTACCCCACTAGAGGAACAGACACAAACTTCCAAATGTACACAAAACTACTATGCCAGCATACATATAGAGATGCACTGAATCAGTAATACCTGACAGGACAACATCACAGTCTGCAAGGGAGAGTAAACCTGTCTGCAAACATTTGCAATAAAGGATCTATATAACAAAAGGACAACATTGCTGTCCAGAAACAAGAAGGAGCAGGTGCACAATTGGAAGTAATCACCCCTTAGCCTGAACAAACAAATAACAGCACCAGTGAAATCCAATAAAGGCAACTCCAAGTCCAAATTGCCCACATCTAAGACAGACAATCATAATGCCTTCCTCACATATGTCTGCATTCTCAAAGGAAGCTCCCAGATCTGTGCAGAACTGGTGGTCAAGGACACCACATACACAAATGCTGCAGATATAGCCAATCCACTGGCTGACAGAATCAGTGGAAATGTCTCCCCTCTGCCCCCCCATGAGGAAACCAGGACTTCTCCAGTACCTGGACACCTAACCCCTATCATTAGGGAACAGGGCATCACTGCCCTCTCAAAGTCAAGAAGACAGCCTTCATGGGACATGAATACATCCCAGGCTGCAACCTACAAGAACCCAGGCATGAACTGGCAGCATTATTACGCACCCTACACACCCAAAGCCTGAATACTATCTTTGTCACAGCCTAGTGGTGGACAGCCACTGTTATCCCCTTACACCAGGTGGACTGTTCACTAATCCAGGAAAAGAAAGACCCATCAGTCTAACTGTCCTGATCCACAAGGCCATGCAATGGATTATCATGGATCTCATTAACAGGGACATTTGCAAAATCCAAATACATTACCCTACACAGTCTCTAATTCTCAGAGGAGGTATGCCAGTGAACTCTGGATGGCTTTCTTGAGGCAGTTAACCAAGACATGGATCAGGGAAAGATCCTGCACTCCGGACACCTTGACCTGGCCAAAGCCTTATACACTATTCCCCAACTGGCCATAGTACATGAACTCTGTCAACTAGGCAGCAATCCATATGTTACCAAATGGGTAGCAAACTTGTTCATTGATAGAAACCATATAAGCATAATAGGGGTAGCCAAATCAAACAGTACACCTGCAATGAGTGGCATACCCCTGGGATTGGTCTCGGAGCCCCTTGTATATGGGATATACTTCCCTGAGGTGCAGATAAAAACATTGGCTTATGGTTGACCAAATTGGCAGATGACTGCAAGCTGGGAACAGTCATCAATACCCCAAGTGATGTGGACATCCTACAAGAGGGTCTCACCAAAACAAATTACTGATGGCAGAAGTATGGCCTCAAGCTGAATGCCCACAAATGCATCATCATCCCCTTTGGGGATACTGATGTCCCCACATAGTATCACATTAACAACAATGTCCTACATACACAATCAGTAGTGAGGCATTTGGCCACCCAGGTTGATAGCAACCTGAAGTCTGAGCACCATGTTGCTTCTGTTGTACAGAAAGCTTCATAGATTGGACAACTCAAATGTAAGGGTATCCCATCCAGGGACAAAGAGGTCATAATATCCATGTATGCTAACCTTATAAGGCTAATTATTTTGTTCAGTGCCACCTTTGGCATGTACCTCACAAAGCACATGCAGCAGCTGGAGAGACCACAGAGGTTCCTCACCGGGAGAATGCAGGACCACAAACACCTACCCTACACAGATAGGCTAAGAGCACTGTCCCTCTACTCAGTTCCATACAGACTCCGCAGAGGTGACCCCTGTCTGGCATACAAAGCAATCCAGACCCTGCTGTGATGGGACCTTTGCGCATCTGGAAGTCAAGGCCCAATTGATCAACCTGTAGGCGCAGCATCAACCTGGTTTGCGGTATCAATATGGCTTGTTGGTGTGACAGATACATGCCCCACACACTCCTCCATTTCTGGAATACACTCTCTGTCCACATCAAGCCAAGTGCCTCAATACCCCTAGTGAAGTGATCCCTGTATAAGTGCATGGGAAACAGAAAATACAGTCCTGTGATTCCACCTGTGTCCCTGCTGGACAGGCACTCTGCATGCTGACATGTCTTAACATGGGCTACAGTCTTGTCTGCAAGGGTTATAAGGGCTTCAGGGCTAACAGGCTACTAACCTCATATCAACTTATCAACCTATACACAAATGTCTGTCAGTGGTTCACCAAATTACTATGTACTGCTCTGCCACTGACATACCTGGAAATCACAGTGGTATGTGGAATATACCACACATAAATGGAGATCTCTGCACAGTAGAATGCACTCTATACCCACACCCATACCTCTCAACCCCTTACAGCAAGACATCTGGGCAAGGTCATAAATAAAAGTGTGACAAGGCCCAATGATAAACATGTCTTTTAAATATTGCTCTTACCAACTTAGAAAGTTGCTAGAATAACAGGTTTGCATTAAAATGAGTTGTCTGAAGGTTATAAAGTCTGAAACACAAATGTCTGTCATTATTTTCTAACTTTATTCTTTAATTATTTGCCACTGACTTGTCAGAAAACCACAAGTTTATGACAAATAGACAAAAAATAGACAAATATCTGGACAATCTGCAAAAAACTGCACAATTGAGAGGCATGCCCACACCAGGATATTACTTTTCAGATAAGAAGAATACCACACAAGCAGGAGATCCCCAGCCAGTATATCACCAAGGTGCTATACTGTTTACACAGCTTCATCAGTCATTCGGCTATAGCCACACCTCTCAACTGGCCGGATTTCACAATAATGCCTATAGTTTGGCTCATAATATTGGTCTGTGCATCATGCATTTTGCATTTCTCTGGTAAATTGCTGTGATGATCTGAGGATTTATGTCAGCATGTAATGACACAATATATTTCAGTGTCAGATGTTATATATGTCAGAAAATGTCTGCTAAAACAAACCTTGTAACTCTAGCAACTTCCTACATTAATAAGAGCAATAATTACTGTATCTCCCTATGTTTTGGCCATTGTTTCCCCATTTTGGCAGGCTATCTCCAGATTTCTTGCACTAACAGTTTGGGATGTATGGCTGCAGCACATAAAACCCTGCACTGGAGTGCAACTATCTCTGGAATGGAGTCCCACTCATAATATAGAAGGACATACTGGGCATGTTCCTACACGTATAGAATTACAGCTCATGTCGGAAATGTCAGAAGCCCCATCGGACTATATAACTGTATTTTGCATATATGTCTTTGCATACAGACAGCTATGTACACCTTAACTGTCTCTACACACCCCCATCAGACAGGATTACCCTCAGATAGCTGTAAGTGGCCCATATGTGATATATCTGCATCTGTTGTGTGTGATACACAGACATATATATGGGCAACATATAGTAATATGTCAAGCATACACACATAAACATGAGGAAGAGAGAGGCAGACAGCTATATAGAGAGAGAAACACACATGGAGACAAACACACAGAGGGAATCATACACAGGGATACCCTGAACTGCATAGAGTGATGTCCTGCTGCAGACAGTTGCATTCCAGTTGTAACCAGTTGCACATGCCAGCATGAAGGTGAGTACCATTGTGTAATAGTACTGAGGTGGGTGTTATAATATCACATCACCTGCCTTTGTTTGTGTGTGTGTGTGTGTGTGTGTGTGTGTGTGTGTGTGTGTGTGTGTGTGTGTGTGTGTGTGTTTGTTTGTAGGTTTAAGCATTAACATGCCTTTCCCATTCAATACATTTCCCGTTGCCCTACTTTACAAGATCTGCTGATGTCATTCACCTTAGGAGTACCTTTGGACACTTGTCAGCCTTATAAGTCTGTGGTGCATGTGATAACTGTGTAACACTATAATACAAATAAGTAGATAGGTAGGGGTTCTAATCTCAGTCCTGGTAAATATAACTGTGTTTGTAGGTGAAAGAGTTTTAGGCCATTGCCACCCAGTGCAGTTCCCATTGCCCTACTTTAGCAGTCCTGCTGATGTCATTCACCTTAGAAGTACCTTTGGACAGCCCTCAGCCCTATAAGCTCTGTGGCACATGCAATAACTACATAATAGTGTAGTACAAATAACTAGATAGACAGGGGTTCTACTCTCACTTCTGGCAAATGTAAGTGTGTGTAAAAGTATTTGGAAGTGTGTATGTTTGTAGTATAAAGTATATTGAGGACTTTCCCACCCACAACACTTCTGAGTGCCCTACTTTACAAGGGCTGTTGATGTTATTTGCCTTAGAAGTATCTTTGGACAACCCTCAGCCCTAAAAGCTCTGTGGTGTGTCAATAACTACATAACAGTATAGTACAAATAACTAAATAGGCAGGGGGTCTACTCTCACTTCTGGCAAATGTGTATGAGTGTAGAAGAGTTTGGTAGTTTGTAGGATAAAGTATTTTGAGGACTTTCCCACCAAAACACTTCTCAGTGCCCTACTTTACAAGGGTTGTTGATGTCATTCACTTTAGAAGTACCTTTGGACAACCTTCAGCCCTCTAAGCTCTGTGACATGTGCAATAACTATGTAACAGTATAATACAAATAAGTAGATAGTCAGTGGTGCTACTCACACTTCTTACAAGTGTGTGTGTGTGTGTGTGTGTGTGTGTGTGTGTGTGTGTGTGTGTGTGTGTGTGTGTGTGTGTGTGTGTGTGTAAAAGTATTTGGAAGTTAGTTGCATAAAGTAGTTTTAAGACTTCCCCACCCACAAAACTCTCTTGTGCCCTACTTTACAAGGACTTTTGATGTCATTCACCTTAGAACTACATCTGGAAAACTGTCAACCCTATAAGTTTTGTAACACATGCCATAATTACATAACAGTATAGCACAAATAACTAGATAGGTATGGGTTCTACTCTCACTTCTGGCAAAGGTGTTTGCAAGTATGTATTTTTGTAGAGTAAAGTATTTTGAGGCCCTCCCCACCCAGTACATTTTCCATCACCATACTTTACAAGGGTTGTTGATGTAATTCATCTTAGAAGTACCTTGAGACACTGTTAAATCCTATAAGCTCTGTGGCATATGTGATAACTGTGTAACACTATAATACACATAAATAGACGAGTAGGGGTTCTAAAGTCAATACTGTGTGTGTGTGTGTGTGTGTGTGTGTGTGTGTGTGTGTGTGTGTGTGCGTGCGTGTGTGTGTGTGTGTGTGTGCATGTGTGTGTGTGTGTGTGTGTGTGTGTGTGTGTGTGTGTGTGTGTGTGCATGTGTGCACGTGTGTGTATGTATGAATTATATCCTCTGGGGGTGTGGGTTATACCATTTTGAGGCTTATACCACCCAGCACCCTTCCCATTGCCCTATTTTACAAGGTCTGCTGATATCATTCACCTTAGACATACCTGTATGCACTCTTCATCCCTCTAAGCTCTGTGGCATGTGCAATAACTGTATAATACTATAGTACAAATAATTAAATAGGTCAGGGTTCTAATCTCAATGCTGACAACTATAGTAGTGTGTGTGTGTGAAACATATCCCCTTTGGCTGTTGTGTGGTAGGTTATACCACTTTAAGACCTGTTGACCTCCTCCCCATGGCATCACTTTAAAGAGCCTGTAAATGGCATTTGCCTCACATGCACCATTTATTTTTTATTTTTTTATTTATTTTACATTTGTTGACCGGGCTGGTCTAGCTGGAGACATGTCCATTTTCAGTAGAGGCCCAGGGAGAAAAGCTCCAAGACATGATACAGAGTAGATACAATGGTACAAAATGTCAGTTATTACAGATAGTAAAGAACTATAGATATTACAAAAAGAAAATTATTTATTTATTTTTTTTTAACGTGGTACAAAAAATATTCACAGTGATTTTGTGAGACAATACAATACACATATATACAAATATGTAGTATGCAGTAATGATGTTTACTGAAACAAAAGAAAGTTGCAAAAGGGTGTGGGTGAGGTATAGTGAATAGTAGAAGCTTTAGTCGGGGTTAGTACAAGAGCATAGCCAATGATTTTTGAGATAAAATTTTATGCTCTTTTTAAAAAGTGAGAGAGAAGTCAGAGATGTGATTTCAGAGGGTAGTTTATTCTACAGTTTACTGACAGAGTTAGAAAACAAGGAGTCACCTGCTGAGTTGTTGGGTTTAGTAGTATTGATCAACAGTTTGTTTGAGGAGAGTAGGTTTTTGAGATTGTTATAAGGTATAATGAGGCTAGAGAGTATTGGGATATTATTAGGTTGATACAGGGTCTTGTGGGCTATTGTGAGCTGGTGAAATTGAAGGAGGTTATGAAATTCAAGCCATTTTAATTGTTTAAGATTTGAACAGTGATGGGTTTTGAAATGAGAGCCTGTAGAAAATCTAGCAATACTATTATAGGATGTTGCTAGTTTATTGAGATTGTTTTTAAAGAGATTGGTATATATTGGGGAGGCGTAAAGCAGAGTGGATATTAGGTGAGTTCTGGCTATAGTGGTCCTATCTCCTGGTGTAAGATAAGGTTTAATTCTGTAGATGGATCCCACTTTTTTGTTAACTAATTTTATTGTGATGTTTATGTGAGTACCAAAGTTTGTTGTCTATTGTTATTCCTAACAGCTTAGTGGTAGGGTCAGGAGAGATGAGAGTACCATTGTGAGAAATGAGAGTGAAATGGAAAGGGGTGGACTTTTGGGTTGGTGTGAAGAGTAAGGGTTTAGTTTTTTGGGGGTTTAGAAGGAGGCAGCGGTGTGAGAACCATTGTTCTACAGTGGTGAATGCTTTTTACGTAAGAGTCTGGAGTTCAGTTTGAGAAGTGGCTGTGCAGATTATGGTGGAGTCATCTGCATATTGAATGCAGGTGCAGTATGGAATAGCTGTTTGCAGGTCATTAATGAAGATGGAAAATAGGAGTGGGCCTAATATGGAGCCCTGTGGTACACTGAGGGAAATAGGCAGGTGGTTAGAGTGTTTGTTTTGCCAGAGTACAGTCTGCTGATGGTTTTCAAGGTAAGATGTAAATCATTTCATAGATATGGGATAGAGAGAAAAGGACGTTAGTGTATGAAGAAGTAGTTGGTGATTAACCATGTCAAAAGCTTTGGATAGGTCTATGAAGACTGCAGATGAAAGAGAGTTTTTGTTGCGGTTGTTGTTGATACTATTATGAATGATAGCAGGGCAGTAGTGGTACTATGGAAAGGTCTGAAGCCATGTTGACAGTTAGAAAGTAGGTTGTACTGGAGTAGGTGGTTAAGTAGTTGTTTATGGATGCATTTCTCCATAATTTTTGCAATAAGGGATAGTAAAGCTATCGGCCGAAGATTAGAAAAGTCATTGGAGTTCCCCCCTTTATGAAGTGGGATGATATGTGAAATTTTCCAGATATAAGGGACAATTCCTTCATTTATGGATCGATTTATCAGAATGGAAATGGGATAGGCAATGGATTTAGCTCCTTTTTGCAAGAATTCTGCTGGGAGTTTGTCAGCGGAGGGGGTGGTAGGTTTTAGCTTATGGAGAAGGGAGGAAATGTAGGAAGTAGACACTGGTTGTAGGTGAAATAGAGGGGGTGGATTTGTAGAGGAAGTGGGCAGGTTAGATGTATCAGGAGAGAGGTGACTAGCTAGTGTTTGGATGGTCTCTATGAAGAAAGAATTAAAGGCATTAGCTGTTTGTGTGGGGTTCTCTGGGTTTGAGCCTTGTGGGTTGGGTGTGATTGATTGGCCTGGGTAAAGAAGATTGTTAATACTACTCCAACATTTTCTTGGTTCTTTGAGAGGGGTTTATTGTAGTTGGAGATAATAATGCTTTTTGTCAGGCAGGATGGCTTTTTTGTACTGTTTCTATGTTCTCTAAAGGTTTGGCGGTCTATCAGATTTTTTTGTTGTATGCCATTTTGCCCAGAATTCTATTACGAAGTAGGATTCTTTGTTTAGTATTGTTAGTAAGCAAAGGGGCTGGTTTAGCTTTGATTCTAATAGAGAGTGTTGGTGTGTGGTAGTCAAGGATTGCTAAGCATGTGGAATTAAAGTATTCCACTGCTTCATTTATAGGGAGAGTTTTTAATGGTGTCCGATTTCATTGTTTCAGTTCTGTTTGGAAGAGTTGCGGGTTAAATTGCTTTTTTGAGCGTATTGTTCTGATAGTATTACTGAATTTTATGTTGGTTTTGTGTCTGATAATATACGTGAGTGAATGGTCACTTAGTTCATCTGGAAGGGTTCCTGTTACATAGGTATGGTGAGGGGTATTAGTAAGTATATAATCCAAGGTACTATCTTTGTTGTTGAGTTTATTGGTTCTGGTAGGGAAGTTTATAAGTTGTGAGAAGCCACATAGGTTAACATGGGTGGTGGGGATAGTATTTGTACAGGAGTTGCAATCTATATTAATGTCCCCAAGGACTATGGTTTCTTGTGGGAGGTTGATAGAAAGCCATTTTAGGATATGTTTGAGAGTATTACTATTATTTCCTGGGGGAAGATAAGCACAGACGATATTTATAGCTTTACAGGTGTTGACCTGGAGTTTAGAGATAATAACCTCTGCAGTAGTGTCCAAAGGAATGCTAAGATTTACTGTGCTGACTTGTAGCTCTGTCTTGCAGAGGATTGCTACCCCTCCTCCCTTTTTGGAATTATGGACGAGTCTAATCATATTGTAACCAGGTGGGGTGATTTCATTGTCTTTAATGGTTGGTTTTAGCCATGTTTCTGATAGACATAGGATGTCAAATGGGTGAGCCTGAAGGAGGGCGTGAACTTGAGCAATTTTGTTGCAGATACTGCGTATATTGAGATGTGCTATAGTGAGTGAGTTAGCAGGTTTGGTAGGTGATGTTAAACTATACAGCTCATACCAGTCATCTGTACAGATTTATATGGAATATCCAGATGTTTGCAACCTATATGTGGTCTGTGTCTTATAAAAATGGGCATCCATGTGATATCATTGCCAGATATGTCACAGTTACCATAGTGACAGACATGCAAGCATCAGACATCGCACCTGACTGAAACATCATGCTGATACAAAGTCTGTTACGCTATCACTTGTCCAGGTTTGTAGGAACAATAGATGAGACAAGTCATTATTTCTGGTGGTGTATCTCCCCATCCATGAAGGCATTCTCAAGATTACATGTTGCAAGAGGTAGCTGGTTATGTCCCAGGCATATAGTCTATGTGGAGCATGTAATGTGTATGTAGCACTATAGTACATACAAGTGGATAAGTAGGGTTACTAATCTGTCTATTGGCAACTGTGTTTGTGTTCCTATATGCACATCCCCTGTGTTTTTACTGTGTGCATGCTATGGCTATACCATTTTGTATGCCTCTTCCACCCTGTGAACTACCCCATTGCCAACCTAGTTTCAGCCCCTACAGATATCATCTACTTTACAAGGCAACGTTACACAGTTTCTAATATAAAGGCACTGTGGTGTATGCAACTGTGTATTGTACATAAATAGATAGTAGGTCACCTAATCTGAGAAATGTCAACTCTGTGCATGTGTGTTTCAATGCATGTCCCCATGCAGCAGTGTGTGTGTGTGTGTGTGTGTGTGTGTGTGTGTGTGTGTGTGTGTGTGTGTGTGTGTGTGTGTGTGTGTGTGTGTGTGTGTGTGTGTGTGTGTGTGTGTGTGTGTGTGTGCATAAGATGACTCTACCATGTTAAGGTCCTCTGAAACCACCATTGGCAATTCTAAGAGCCTCTGCAATTGTCACCCACTTGAATAGTAGTGGCAGACACTGCAACATTAAATTACCACTGTGGTATCTGTGTTATGTATTTAGCACTATCATTTGTAAGACAGGGCAGGTAGGGGCTGTGCTCAGCCCATCAACAGCTACCCCACGCACAGAACTATGACTCTGTGTGCACAACCAGCACGATAGGCCAGACTTGCATGTGAGATAGCAGACACACATGCTGGTGATTGTCAGGTTAGACTAACACAGGCTGACCTGCATCAGGAATACATATCTCAAACCTGTCATGCTCAGTTCCATGCATACCCTCATCAACTGCATCAAGGTTGAGTGGATGGGAAAGAAATGGCAGGGGCAACAGGTGCTGATAGGTAAATTTGTTGTGGTTAAAGTAATGGCTAATCTTGTGAGGGACCTACTGCCAGTAGTCAAGTAACCTACTCTGTATATATGAGCCTATGGTACTACAGAACACCCAGGTTACATTTATGAAGGCTAGCTGGTTGTGTAAAGAGGTATGTATGCAAGGTCACATTGTCCACCCCAATTGTTCCTCACACACTGTTGCATGCATGCACACCTGGTAAACATGTACATATATAGCTGTACCTTGGCTATGAAAAGATCACTGTGTTTCCACTCTGCCTTACTCATCATTGCTACTGTCAGCAGGCCCACAGCTTGCAGGCACACAGACACCTTGAACACAAACAAAATACAGTATATGTGAGAATACAGTCAGTCAACAGTACTAACAGCAATAATGCATCATGGCTAAAAAGGTACATACACTTCGATGTGTACCCATAACTATTGCCAGCAGACAGCACCCTACATAACATTACATTACTACACTGTACTATAGTCACCCTGTGCATCAGACCCATATTAGCATGTCCCTGCATCAATGGTATGAATAACAGGGATGTGGCACGGGTATCATCACATGCACAGGGTGTGGTGTGGGTTTGCCAGAGGCCTAGGCTGGGCCATATGGTTGACATCATGTGTATGTGTCTGGAAGGGTCTTGTACAACTGGGCCATGCAGGGGAACTGTGTGTGTCTGGTGGTGACCTGCCTGCGATAGAGATGTGTGAGTGTTTGTATGTACACAGTCAAGCCATGTGGTTGCCCTACACAGTGCATGTTGGACAGCCGTGGACCGTACATGGCAGGATGTACAATTCACCATCTCTGGCCACAGACATGAGAACTGGTTCTGCCAGGGGTCTCACTGGCAACACCGGGCCCAAGGCCAGATGCACAACTACTCCCTGATGGTGATTGCTCTCAGCTGTAGTGGGACTGGCCAGGACCACATGCCTATGGTTTGCTCCATTGTGGTGTAGACAGCACCCTCCCTTCGGTAATGCTGGTGCTACTGCCACTACTGGAGTGTGAATGTGCATGGCCACATGGTCTTTCAGCTGATCTTTTTGCTGACCTACATCCACATGGCCAACGCCCTACTCCCGCTACATGCTCAATGACAGACATTGCACGGTTGAGCAATGACAATGTCTCACCCAACTGTCTATCCATGACATCAGCAAAATTATGTACAGCATCACCAATGCTGCAGAGGTCATCACGCATGGCAGAAAGTGCTGCATTCATGATCCTGAGCATCTGTCTGGTGTTGCTTTCAGTACAGACCTGTGCCTCCATGACTGACTGAAACATGCGTCTGGTGACACCTGCTGTGACACTTGTGACAGGGGTTTGACAGGCAGCAGTCCTTCTTCAAGCACAAATGTCCATCTGCCTTTGTGGGACCTCACCTGCTTTCTGGCTTTGGCTAGTGTCTACACTCAAACTTTCCATATTTACCAGACTAGCCTGTTCCATGCCACCACCCTCCAACTGTCCATTTTCTTTGGCGGTTAGAGACTGGGTATGTGAGGCCATGCTGACTGTGTGTAAGGACATTGTGGGTGGAAGTGGGATGCCAACCAATGGCACATAATCAGCCCCTGATAACCCCACCTGTGCCTCACTATGTCCACCATCATCATCAGTGTACAAATAAGACACTGCTATCAGGTTGTGAGTGGAAGTGAACATGACCCCCATGTTCACCTGTGAGGGGAAACCAACATATATAAGTTAATACCTGCACTATAATACTATAATGTTTGCTGATACACAGATACACACACATACACACACACACACACACACACACACATGCACACGCGTGCACATGCATGCACACAGACACACACACACACACACACACACACACACACACACACAAAACACATGCACGCGCATGCACAGACACATACAGGTGAGGTGGCACAAAGCCATTATACAGACCACACAATATCTGTATGATAAGGATTGCCCCCCTGTTGTAGAAGAAAGTGGCATTCCACAAAAACGACAAAAACTGATTGGCCTAAGAAGAGCCATAAAGACGATAGAGTGGACTATTGAGGATAAGAAAGAAATTATGTATTGTTACTATTATGTAAAAAGCCCAGAATTTCAAGACACAAGATATACAAAACAATTAAGAGAGAAATTGGAGGAAAGAAAAATACTTCAGCAGGAAAAACTGTCACAAGCTTCAAATAAAAATTTGTGTTCATTAATACAACAGACTTTTGAAAAACAGTATATAGATCAAGAAACATTGATCTCTATGGAAACAGAAGCATCTGAGGAAGTGAGAAAATATAAACAAGAAAATCCAGAGATATTTGAAAAATATAAAAAAGAAATATGGACATGAAAAAGAAAGAGAGATTTGATATGGTGTAATATTTATGCAAAAGAGACATCCAAGTTAACTAATATAGAGAAGGTAGTCTCAAAAATATTTGAAGAGTAATATAGGCAAAGGCATTCAGGTATGGAAATTTTTACAATAAAAAGATTAATAGTACAAATATATAATGTAGAAAAGATGATTAGTAAAGCAGAAGTTAAAGAAATAGAAGTTGAAGTTATGGAGTGTCTGCGAAGTGAAGGATTTAAAGTAGAAGGTCATGGAGTGAGTCCCCAGAATACGGAAAAGTAGATTAGGAGACAGGCTCTTGCTACCCCCATAGTGCCTTTTTTTAGGCAAGGCTCAAAAGACAAACCCACCTCCATAGGTATCACAAGGGATAAGAAACTAAGAGTAATGCTACTCAACGCCAGAAGTCTAAACGTCAAGATGCATGCACTCAAAACTCTCCTTAGCATGGAGAACATCGATATCTGTGCAGTAACAGAAACCTGGTTCAAGGCTCCCGAGAGCACCCCAGCACTACCAGGTTATGCCTCATACCATGCTTTTTGGCCCCAAAACTTGGACCGAACCACAAAAGGAGGGGGAGTATCAATATTTGTCCAAGATACCCACACCTTCTGGTTGATGGCACAGCACTAAGCATCAGAGACTATCCAGGTGCAACTAACAGTGGGTAAAACTGCCTTCCAGTTTATAGCCTGCTACAGACCACCCTCCCAAACCCAGGAACCCCACTTGGCCTTCCTGAGAACACTGGAAAATATGAAGGTCTCTCCAAACACCATTATATTGGGCGACTTCAACTACCCAAACATAGACTGGGAGCATTACTCTAGCTCCAACACCCTAGCCCAAAGGTTCCTAGAATTTATAAACTCAAATGCTATGGAACAACTTGTTATCACTCCCACAAGAGGGGAAAACATACTGGGCCTGATCATCACCAACATGGGGGCTCTATGCTCCAGACCAGAAGTGTATCCCTCACTGGTAAGATCAGACCATAAACTAATCTCACTGGATATTCACATCCCGACCCCACCCCCTGCCCAGAAAACCACAGTGAAAAACTTCTCTAAAGCAAATTTCACACTCCTCAAAATCGAAGTGGAATCCTTCAAAGCCCCCGGGCCTATGGAAAATACGGCCCAGACTGCAGAATCCTTTATAAACGCATTCTATGAACACCTTCAGGAATGCATGGATCATGCGATCCCAAATAAAACCAAGACCCAATCCTCCAAAGGCAGAAGTCCTGTCTGGTGGACCCCAGCCATAAACAAACTATACAATAGAAGGAAGTAGCTACTATATGACAGAGCAAAATCCCAAAAAGGGAAGGCATCTCTGATCAGTATTAGCAAAAAACTACGGACACTCATAAAATCATAAAAAGAGCAGCTTTGAGAGAAAAATTGCACAGTACACTAAGGATAATCACAAGGCTTTCTTTAGTTATGTTAGGAACCTGGGTGGGAATTCCCAGATATGCTCAGAATTAGTCCAAAATGACAAAAAATACACCGAACCCACAGACATTGCCAACATCCTAGCTGACAGGTTCAGCGCAAACCCCCCCCCACCAAAAAGGCAAATATCTATCCCAGCAGAGTGCTGCCCCCCCTGACATCTCAGGTGCTCAGGTAAGAGCCGCCCTCTCCAAAGCAAAAAACACAGCATCAATGGGACCAGACAGTGTCTCGGGCTGCATCCTACATGAACTCCAAGAAGAGCTAAACCCAAACATAAAACTACTGTTCAATCTCAGCCTTACTACAGGATATGTACCCAAAGAGTGGTGTACAGCAACAGTGGTCCCTCTCCACAAAGGTGGAGCCACAACGGATCCTGGAAATTATTGCCCCATAAGCCTGACTAGCTTGGTCTGCAAAGCTATGGAAAGGATCATCATGGACCTCATAAATAAAGATATTGGGGACCTACAGACACCGGATCCTACCCAGTTTGGCTTTGTTAATGGCAGATCCTGCCTCTTAAACCTGGTCGATTTCTTTGAAACAGTTACCAAGGCCATTGACAAGGGGAAGTTGGTCCACACAGCCTACCTGGACCTCGCAAAAGCCTTTGATACAATACCCCACTCAGGCATTATAGACAACTGGTGCCAGAGCCATGACCTCAAGCTAAATGTCAAAAAGTGTATAGTCATCCCCTTTGGCAAAATCAAAGTGCCCACAAATTACCACATAGGTGCTAATCCATTAAGTACAGAAGAAGTAATTAGGGACCTGGGGGCCCAAGTTGATAGCAATCTCTCATTTGACAACCACGTGGCCAAAGTGGTTAGAAAAACATTTTATATAGCCCACCTAATCATGAAGGGATTCACATCTAGATCAGCGGAGGCCATCATGTCTCTTTAGTCATCCCTCATCAGGCCCATAATTGAGTACAATGCCCCTTTTGGGATGTACCTTACCAGACACCTGCAGCAACTGGAAAGACCCCAAAAGTACCTCACCAAGAGGATCAAAGGGCTCAAACAGATGCCATATACTGCCCGTTTAAAGAAGCTCCAGCTCTACTCAGTGGCATACCGCCTTCTCAGAGGCGGTCTGTGCCTGACGTATAAAGCCATGTCCAACCCGGAATTAATGGACATGCTGCACCTCAGAAAATCCAAATCCCATCAAGCTATGTGCTCGAGAGACTTGAACCTCAGCACTGAAATAAATAGGGCATGCTGAAGGGACAGATTCATAACCCAGAGGCTCCCTTCACTCTGGAATAAAATCCCAGTCCAGGTTAGGCAGAGTGTCTCATTGACTCTCTTCAAGAGGAATCTTGATGAGTGGATGGGAGATCATAGGTTTACCACGGGTATCACTTCTGTGTCACTGTTAGACAGAGGCACAGTATACTAACCTCGAAAAAGGGCATAGCAAAATTAATTTAAATTGGGTGGAGAAAGCCAGACACACTCTGGCTAGACTTATAAATGCCCTAGGGCAGATAGCCTAGTATGAACCTATGAACCTATGTGAGGAAGAAATATGGACATGAGAAAGGAAAAGAGATTTAATATGGTGTAATGTTTATGCAAAGGAGAAAGCAAAACTAACCAATGCAAAAAGAGCACCACCAAAGATATTTGAAGAAAAATATAGCCAAAAGAATATGGATATGGAAAACTTTATAATACAAAAAATAAGAAGACTAAGAGGAAAAGTCAAAAAAGAGATTAGTAATGGAGAAGTCAAAGAAATAGAAACTGAGGTAATGGAACAGCTGCAAAGAGAAGTATTCAGTGTAGAAAATCAAATGCAGAAAGCACCACAACAAGATAAAGCAATGGATATCCAAATTAAGGGGAAACTAGTGGAACAGGAAGCAATTGGTCAGGTGCCATATCAAGATATTTTGGAGCCTTCCACAGGAAACCAGTATAAACATTAATTTGAAGCTAGACAGCAAGGAAAAAAACAGGAAACTGTGGAAACTCTGATGCAGTCAATGTTGAGGAGTGATAGGCCAGTGAGTTCCCATATGACAGAACAACAGATGACACAGGATGAAATTGAAGAGAATGTGTTACAGGAAGATGATATAGAACTTTCTGTAGAATGCCCACAGGAAACGGAAAACAAGGGATGTGCCCACAGTATGGAAAAAAATTTAGTTAAGAGAAGAGTTGCTTCATTTAATAGACAAAGCTGGATATATCAAGATCAATGAGAGAAATAGACTGTATAATGTTAATTAAACCCCAAAAGTCAGAAGCTTGATAAAACAAATGAACACAGTAATTAGGACTGTCCATAGAGACCCATGTGATATAACAGAAGTAAACAGGATATATTACTGTGCTGCTAAATTAATAACTGATAAAGTTCTACCACAGGAACACAGAGTAGTGAGGGAAAGGATGGGGCGAAAGCGAATATCATCATGGAAATATTGAATAGAGGAAACTATAAAGCAGCTAAGACAAGAAGTGTCATTGTTAGAAGATTATAGAAGAGGGAATAGATCAACAAAAATAGTAAGAAAGATAGATGTGATAAAAGCAATGCGGAGTATTAGAAAAGACCAGGATCTATTATGCACTGTTGGAGATAACAAACTAAAAATTCAAAACAGGTGGGAAGGCTTAGAAGATCTGAAGATAAATATAAGGGAATAGAACAAAACAAGCAATTTTTTGATGACCCAAATAAGTTTAATAGAGAATTGGGAAATAAGGTAAAAGGAAGTGAAAGACTGCCAAAAAAAGAAGCACATACATTTTGGAGAAGTAGCTATGAAGATCCTGTGGAACATAACAAAGATGCTAAACGGATAGAAGAAGTAAAAGAAAGAATAAGACGTTTAAAGGTACAGGATATGAAATAAGATGAAATAACAGCCAGAGAGATTGAAACAAAGTTGAGAAAAGCCTCTAACTGGAAAAACTCAGGCCTAGATGCAGTACCTCACTTTTGGCTTAAAGTATGAACTTCTTTGCACGACTCTCTAGCCATGAGTAAGAACTATTTATATGCGCACCCTGAACACACACCACATTGGTTAACCGCAGGAAAAGCAATGCTATTACTTAAGAAAGAACCTGCAAGCTACCCTAAAGATTATAAACCAATAACTTGTCTTCCGACGAGCTATAAACTATACACGAGAATTGACATCGACAGAGTTTATAGTCATTTAGAAGAAAACTCAATTATGGCAGTAGAACGAAAGGGCAATAAAAAGAAAGTCATATGGAACAAAGGATCATTTGTTGTTAAACAAAGTTATAGTGGAGAACTGTAAGAAGGGGAAGAATCTAAGTACGGCATGCATTGACTACAAAAAAACATTTGATAGTATCCCATATTCATGAATAAAAGAGTGTTTAAAAATGTATAAGATACACCAAACACTGATTGACTACATTACAGTAACCATGAAACAGTGGCAGACCAGTTTGCAATTAAGCCATGATAAAGGACAAATTATTATCCCAGGGATAAAAATCCAAAGGGGGATATTCCAGGATGACTCTCTGTCACTGTTGCTATTCTGCCTTGCCATTAATCCATTAAGCTGTTTACTTAACAGGTTAGGACATGGCTACAATTTGGCTTCTAGAAAACAACAGTCTAATGACTTCTCATCTTCTCTTTGTCCATGATTTATAACTGTATAACTCATCAGATGAGGAACTGAAAGCACATCTGCAGGTTGACAAAACTTTTTCAGATGATATTGGAATGTCATTTGGTCTTGATAAATGTACAAAAGCAATCTTTAAAAAAGGAAAACTGCAGCACCAGGAAAACATCAGATTGGGACAAGAATGTGATATAAAAGAACTTGAAAAAGAGGACGTGTATAAATACTTGGGAATTGATGAAGGATCAGCAATAAAACATGAACAAACATGAATAAATCTCAGAAAGGAATATTTTGGAAGACTTAAATTAATCCTGCAAACAGCATTGTCATCTAGGAACAAGATCCAAGCCATAAATCAATTTGCTTTTCCTGTCCTTATAGTTTTGGAGTGATTGACTGTCCCCAAAATGTGTTGGATAGATTGGATATTAAAACAAGAAGGATGCTTCATGCTCACCAAATGATTTAGAAAAATCACTGTATACCAAGTTATCTATTCCCCATTCCGAAGAAGGGATGGGACTCCTTGACATTAATTACATATATAGATCTGTAATCATGGGATTCCACACATATCTATTGATGTCACAAGATCCAAATGTAGTGAAATTTTTGAAACATGAGGAGAATAAATGTAAGATGACATCTCTGCTTAATTTAGCAGAAGCATATTGACTTCAAGTAGGAATGGAAATCAAACCAGAAGTAGATAAAAAACAGACAGAAACTGAATGTGCTAAAAAACAAAAGAAAAAATATAAGGTGAAGGACCAGATGAGAAGGCAAGAAATGTGGAAAAAACATAAATATAGTTGCAAGTATAGAAAACTTCTGGAACAGCCTCATGTTGATCAAGAACGAACGCAGGAATGGTTAAGGAGAGGTGAAGTCACATCAAGAAATGAAAGATTAATATTGGCAGCCCAAGACTATGGGCTATGTACATGCTGGTTAACAAAGCCTATTGAACATTTGGGAGAAACAGACATATGTAGGTTTTGGAAAACCGAATTGAAAACAGTCACACACCTTGCTGCTGGTTGTGACACACTAATGGTAGAGGGACTGTATACTGAAAGGCATAATAATGTGGCAAGACTGTTACACTGAAGATTGTGCAAACATTATGGTATAGAAGTGGCTGAAAACACTGGAAACAAGAGCCACAAAGAATCATAGAAAATGATGAAGTTTATATCACATAGGATCACGCAATACCAACAGTTCAAAAGATAGATGCTAGAAAACCGGATATAGTGGTCCAAGAAAAGAAGACAAAAGTAGCATTGATCATTGTAATCACCACACCTAGTGACTATAGTGTCTTGTGTAGAGAGACACACAAAGTCATAAAATGCCTTGAACTTCAGGCAGAAATGAGAGCCATGTGGAAGATACCCAGACAGTTCCAACAGTAGTAGGAGCAACTGCCCTTATAAAAAAAGAATTTACAATCGTATTTAGATATGTTACTAATTCATGTAACACTGTACGAATTGCAGAAGGAGTCATTACTGGGCACATTGCAGGTGCTGTGAAGAGCACTTTTGGCTAACATCAAAGAGTGAAACAATACTAATTTCATGAACTTTAATTGTATTTTGACTTAGGAATGGAGTCCATTCCCGTCATGGTATTAGAAACCAAAAAGACTTGGAGAAATTAAAAAAGTGAGGTGGCATAAAGCCATTATACGGACCACCCAATATCTGAATGATGACATGCATGACACACAATCAGACCACAACACACACACACACACTCTTGACAGGCCCTCAACAACATGCAGTGCAGCTATGTCCACTTAGTGTTGCTGCTAATATACTCCTCTGAGATACGTGAGGAGTGGTAGCAAGTGATGGACCTTCAGCCAGCACACACTGTGCCCATATACACATTATTGATGTACACCTGTATAGCACAATGGCAACACCTACAGAAATGTTGCAGGTCCTGCAAATAGGCCCCTGTGATAACCACTGTGATGCACTGCAGTTAACCCCACCACAACATGCACATATTGCAATATAGCTAAAAGTAACAGTTGTGTGCATGGAAAAATGCATGCCCTTAACATGTCTAGGGTATTGGTGAGCCACAGCAAGACATTTCCATACTCACCGGCTTCAGGCTGCTGTTCCCCATCCAGACCAGAGGGACCTATGTAGTTGTGGGGGAGAGGTTTTGTCAGCAGACTTACATGTGGCATTGGTACAGGATGAATGATGCATTTCTGCACATGTACATTACATGCTCTGGTACTACACAATTTGCTTTCATTCACTATAGATGTGCACCTGTGTGCATTACAAAACCCCACCCACAAATGCTGTTTGACCTGCTATATGCAGCTAGATATTCTATGGATGCCAGTATGGATGATACACTTTTGAATTAATGTCCACTGGGGCCTTACCTGGGTGCTCTTTGCCTGTTATTTGGGTGGCACTGACCTCCACTACATGGGAGTTTACAGTTTCCTGGGGTACGGTGGCTGCCCTAAGGTTGGCGAGGAACTCCCCAGTTGGTGTCACTGAGGCCTGTGTAGCAGGACCCCTACCTGTGGCTGTACTGTCACTGGCCACAGCAGTAGCCCTTCGTTGGGTATGGTGTATGAGGTCAGTCGTCCTGTGCCTGACCTGTTCATAGGTTCTCCCATGCTAACCCACAATGTTTACATTGGTGACTACTTCAGTCCACAAGGTGATCTGCTCCCACAAGGTACTGTCTGTTACAACTGAAGAGGACTGTGTAATGCAGTCATAACACTTCAATTATTGGTGCAGTCTCAGCATCTGGGTAGGAAGGGTGACACAGACATGACATTCCCTCTGAAAGACATGAACAGGGAAACACAGCACAGGACCTCATACATTGCTGGTGATGTTTAATATGTAGACAGCAGTGCTAAAGGCATGTATGGGTATGCAAATTGTTCACTGTTTTTTAATCATTACAATTTATAGCGTTCCTGAGTATCAACAGCATTTGTTATTTCAGCAACAAGCATTTAAAACATTACACTTCTGAATTTATTACAGCTAATTCTGACAGTAATTCTGGTGCCTCTTAATTTGTTTTTTGTTGTTGCATCAGACACTTTATTATATTGTCTAGTTCATTATCTATTCTTAAACAAGAGTCACTCTTTGTGCATGTTGTGTATTTTTACTCTTTTGTATGTAACATACCCATTCTGGGCCAGTATTAAGGAGCCTGGATCCTCAACGCTGACACTTGTTAGAGACATTCACCTGGAATAAAAATAGATACACTCAGTATTTCCAGATGCAGATTTCTCTGCATCAAGCACAATTTTCCTTAAAAGCACACAGGGGTGACAGTTAGCCCGGGGTCTGGCAATGCTGTTAGAGAATACCAGACATCTGGGTGTATATTAGAATGTCGAAATTATAAAACTTCAAATCATTTAAGGTTGAACTTAAATGATCGAAGTTTCATAACTTTGAATTAAAAAAAAAAACGGAACGATTAAAAAAAAATACTCTAAGCAAGGGGGCAAGCCACCCTGCACCCCCCTCACACCCCCTGCTACATAAATATACCAACTCTGAGATCATGCTGCAGTGTAGGAAAGGTAAATCTTCCCTTTCCGCACTATAGTCCATGTAAGTGCGATCTCAGAGTTTGTATATTTAATGAGCGGGGGGTGTGGTGGGGCTTTACCCCATGCTTAAACCCCTCAGGTAAGTGTTTTTTTTTACTTGTTCGAACTTTTAGGATTTTGAACATTTGTGTTTGAACATATGGTGTTTGAAATTCTAAAAGTTCGAACATATGATATAGACACAGACGTCCTGATACAATTGTGCCAACACGTTTGGAAACTGTCAGGTTGCTATCAACCTTGGTGCACAAGTTGCCTCACACCTGATTGCTACTGTGGATGACATCTACCACAACAGGGATAATGATGCATTCCCTGGCATTCAGTCTGAGCCAATGCTTCTGGCACTAGTTATTAATTTGGGTAAGGGCCTCTTGGAGGAAGCTCACATCACTAGGGGGATGTAAGACAGTGGCCAGCTTGCAGTCATCTGTAAACATGATTAGCCACAGGCCACTGTTTTTTGTCTTTCACCTCAGATAAGTATATCTCAAACAGTAGTGTCCCCCAGACAGATCTTTGAGGTACACAGCTCTTTAAGGGTCTACTACTAGAGGTGGCTTCCACTACTTTGGCTGATTGGGTACTATCATTGAGCCAGTTAGCTACTCATCTGGTAACATACAGGTTGATGCCTAGCTGTGTAGGTTTATGTATTATGGCCAATTGTGGATTATTGTCAGAGGCTTTGGCTAGGTGAAAGTAGGCATTGTGCACTGTCTTCCCCTTGTCCGTGTGTTTGTTGACTGCTTCATATGTTAGATCCAGGCCTGCTGAATCCAGCTTTGTTTGTATAACTTGAGCACTAATCCAGGCATTCTTTAAAGTATTCAATTGTATTTGTTACTGCTTGGTAGTAACTTGATTAAAGTGTGGCTATCATTCTAAGTATTTTGGATTAAGCACTTGGGCTTCAGACCAGTTGTTTTACATTAGGAAGGTTTGTGGCCTGCACTGTGGTGGCAGGACAGGTAGCTTACATCCTTCTAAGTTGGGAACTGCTGATTGAGGGCTCAGTGTCTGTTATTCTAAAAGTGTATTAGTTCTGGTTTAAGCACTTGGGCTTCAGGCCAGTTATTTTACATTAAGAGGGTTCGTGGTCTGCACTCTTGTGGGAGGAGAGGCTGGACTCTGCCCTTCTGAGCTGGGACTTTCTGGTTAAAGGCTTATAGTGCCCGCATATTTGAACTGTTTCTTACTGAAATTGGTACACCTTGTTTGCAGTTGCATAGATTAGATCCAGGCCTGCTGAATCTAGTTTTGTTTGTTTGCTTGTTATTTCCCTGAAATGCTAATTCCACCTAAAACACGGCTTTTCAGCACTTCTGTGGATCCCTAGTGATATCTGCATTGCTTACTGTACTTATTTCCTTGTTTCACTTAAAAGGAAGTTACTGTTTGTCATTTTTTCATTTAAGTTACCTGGCACTTGCTCACTAAAGCAATTATATAAGTCAGCACTAAAAAATTAAAAGCACTACACCCTCACAAACTCCCCTTGAGTACTTTGTTCTCCACTGGCCCTTTTTTCAATTACAAAGGAATTCCCAATACTATTCTAGCATGTCCAAAGGTCAGTTGTCAATCTCCTCTCAGGTCCAGCTGGTGAATCTGGGAATCTTGAGGCAATGTTACAACTGCCTCATGTACACAGACAACCCTCTCCTCCTCCCAACAAATTCCAACACATGTGAGAGATGCAACCATATAGCCAAACTGGAGGCTAAGCTCTCTCAACACAGTACTGGCGTAACCAGTCAGGAGGAGAAGGAAACCACACTCACTACAATTCCAGTCTCACATAGACCTACCACGACAACAAACCAAACACATAAACACACAAAAACATACTCGGAGGCTCTAAATAAAAATCTGCCTAAGCAGCAGAGACCTCCAAAGCAGACACCCAAGCAACCGCTACCCCAAAACAAAACACGTGCAACACATAGCTCACAAAGCCAGTGTGCCGAACAGTCACAGCCCTTAAGGCTAAACAACACACCTGATACACTTGTAATAGGTGACTCTATCGTCAGGCACACTGATGTCCCGCTCACCAGGCTGAACAAGGAGAAGGTCACGATGAGCTGCCTGTCGGGTGCTAGGATCCGCCACATAACACACGCACTCAGGTCACTCCAAGGCAAGTACAAATATGACTCAGTCATTGTCCATGCTGGTGTGAATGACCTGAGACTTACCTCCCTGGACTACATGAAAAGAGACATAGAGGATCTCTCTGAGCATGTAGCCCAGGCCGGTATAACCCTGACCTTGAGTAGCATCTTACCCTCACCAAGAATGATGCCACAATATGAAGACAAGATGATCAATTTCAACAATTGGCTTAAGTATTGGTGTCATTCAAAGGGGATCCAATGCCTGTCAGCCTGGGATGACATGCTCAACAAGCCACGATGCTTCGCTAGGGATGGCTTGCACCTGTCACCCCTGGGCTTTCTGATATTGGCAAAGGCTCTTGCTACCCCCTTAGTGCCTTTTTTAGGCAAGACTCAAAAGACAAACGCACCTCCATAGGTATCATAACGGATAAGAAACTAAGAGTAATGCTACTCAATGCCAGAAGTCTAAACCTCAAGATGCACACACTCAAAATCCTCCTTAGCATGGAGAACATTGATATCTGTGCAGTAACAGAAACCTGGTTCAAGGCTCCTGAGAGCACGTCAGCACTACCAGGTTATACCTCATACCATGCTTTTCGGCCCCAAAATGTGGACTGAACCACAAAAGGAGGGGGAGTATCAATATTCTTCAAAGATATCTACACCTCCAGGTTGGTGGCTCAGCACTAAGCATCAGAGACTATCCATGTGCAACTAACAGTGGGTAAAACTGCCTTCCAGTTTATAGCCTGCTACAGACCACCCTCCCAAACCCAGGAACCCCACTCGGCCTTCCAGTAAACACTGGAAAATACGAAGGTCTCTCCAAACATCATTATATTGGGCGACTTCAACTACCCAAACATTGACTGAGAGCATTACTCTAGCTCCAACACCCTAGCCCAAAGGTTCCTAGAATTTATAAACTCAAATGCTATGGAACAACTTGTTACCACTCCCACAAGAGGGGAAAACATACTGCACCTGATCATCACCAACATGGGGACTCTATGCTCCAGACCACAAGTGTATCCCTCACTGGTAAGATCAGACCATAAACTAATCTCACTGGATATTTACATTCTGACCCCACCCCCTGCCCAGAAAACCACAGTGAAAAACTTCTCTAAAGCAAACTTCACACTCCTCAAAACCGAGGTGGAATCCTTCAAAGCCCCTAGGCCTGTGGAAAATATGGCCCAGACCACAGAATCCTTTATAAATGCATTCTATGAACACCTTCAGGAATGCATGGATCATGCAATCCCAAATAAAACCAAGACCCAATCCTCCAAAGGCAGACGTCCTGTCTGGTGGACCACAGCCATAAACAAACTATACAATAGAAGGAGGAAGCTACTACATAATAGATCAAAATCCCAAAAAGGGAAGGCATCTCTGATCAGTATTAGCAAAAAACTACGGGCACTCATAAAATTGTCTAAGGCCAGCTTAGAGAGAAAAATTGCACAGGACACTAAGGATAATCACAAGGCTTTCTTTAGTTATGTTAGTAACCTGGGTGGGATTTCCCAGATATGCTCAGAATTAGTCCAAAATGACATAAAATGGACCGAACTCACAGACATTGCCAACATCCTAGCTGACAGGTTCAGGGCAAACTTCTCCCCCCTCCCCACAAAAAGGGCAAATATCTATCCCAGCAGAGTCCTGCCCCCCTGATATCTCAGATGCTCACGTAAGAGCCGCCCTCTCCAAAGCAAAAAACACAGCATCAATGGGACCAGACGGTGTCCCGGGCTGCGTCCTACATGAACTCCAAGAAGAGCTAAACCCAAACATAAAACTACTGTTCAATCTCAGCCTTACTACAGGATATGTACCCAATGAGTGGCGTACAGCAACAGTGGTCCCTCTCCACAAAGGTGGAGTCTCAACAGATCCTGGAAACTATCACCCCATAAGCCTGACTAGCTTGGTCTGCAAAGCTATGGAAAGGATCATCATGGACCTCATAAATGAAGATATTGGGGGCCTACAGACACTGGATCCTACCCAGTTCGACTTTGTTAAGGGCAGATCCTGCCTCTTAAACCTGGTTGATTTCTTTGAAACAGTCAGCAAGGCCATTGATGAGGGGAATGTGGTCCACACAGCCTACCTGGACCTCGCAAAAGCCTTCGATACAATACCCCACTCAGGCATTATAGATAAGCTCACCAGCTTAAATATAAACCCCTATGTCACTAGATGGGTTGCAAACTGGCTCAAGGACAGAAACCACATGGTTAGAATTGCTGGAGCCATGTCAGACTCCTAACCAATTACAAGCGGCATCCCACAAGGCTCAGTCCTGGGACCTCTCTTGTTCAGTATATATTTCTCGGAGGTACAGGCCAACACGGAAGGACTGTGGCTGACCAAGTTCGCAGATGACTGCAAACTGGTCGCCATAATCGACTCTCCGGCTGACACAAGCATCCTCCAAAAGGGCCTCATAGAAACAGACAACTGGTGCCAGAGCCATGGCCTCAAGCTAAATGCCAAAAAGTGTATAGTCATCCACTTTGGCAAAAACAAAGTGCCCACAAATTACCACATAGGTGGTAATTCATTAAGTACGGAAGAAGTAATTAGGGACCTGGGGACCCAAGTTCATAGCAATCTCTCATTTGACAACCACGTGGCCAAAGTGGTTAGAAAAACATTTTTTATAGCCCACCTAATCATGAAGGGATTCACATCTAGCTCAGGGGAGGTCATCGTGCCTCTTTACTCATCCCTCATCAGGCCCATAATTGAGTACGATGCCCCTTTTGGGATGTACCTTACCAGACACCTGCAGCAAATGGAAAGACCCCAAAAGTACCTCACCAGCCATATGCTGCCGGTTAAAGAAACTCCAGCTCTACTCAGTGGCATACCGCCTGCTCAGAGGCGATCTGTGCCTGACGTATAAAGCCATGTCCAACCCAGAATTAATGGACATGCTGCACCTCAGAAAATCCAAATCCCATCAAGCTACTCGCTCGAGAGACTTGAACCTCAGCACTGAAATAAATAGGACATGTTGGAGGGACAGATTCATAAGCCAGAGGCTCCCTTCACTCTGGAATAAAATCCTAGTCCAGGTTTGGCAGAGTCCCTCATTGACTCTCTTCAAGAGGAATCTTGATGAGTGGATGGGAGATCGTCGGTTTACCTGCGTATCACTTCTGTGTCACTGTTAGACAGAGGCACAGTATACTAACCTCAAAAAAGGGTATAGCAAAATTAATTTAAAATGGGTGGCGAAAGCCAAACACACTCTGGCTAGGCTTATAAATGCCCTAAGGCAGATAGCATAGTATGAACCTATGAACTTATGAACCTATATATGTTGACCAAGTTTAACAGGCCTGATCCCCCTCTGACATTATCAAACTGTGTGGCCTCCAGTATTTCCAGTTTGCCGATATCCCTGTTTATAAGCTTGTTGATAATGCCTTCACCAGTGTTGCATATCAGGGTAGCTAGCCTCAGATTTTTTAACTTTAAAAAGAAGTAAATAGAACAGTTACCTGCTCTATAACACAGAACTTAAAGCTGTGGTTCGGGTTCTGAAAAACGTGTTTTGCTAGTGCATTCTCAATCTTACTTCTACTAATACTATAAAGGTGCTCATATAACAGTTCTTTAAATTTCCGTTTTGTTTTGTCTATGTAAAAAGAGGCACAGAGTTGGTACTTAATAAGACAAACAACCATTTTTGAATTTCAGTTAAATTTGCCTTTGCAACTAAATCTCAAACCATTAACTTCCACATTTTGACCCAATTCTATGTAGTTACAATATGTACAACTTCCACACCAGTACATACCTGAGTGTTTACACTTCAACATTTTATTGCCCTCTAGTATAGATTTCAAATTCATGCCCCTTCTGAATATAAATTTAGGTCTGATTCCAACTCTCTCTATAATGCCCCTCTCTTCTATTATCAAATTCCAATTTTTGCTTACAATTTCTTTTATGTAAGCAGCATCTAAACTGAAAGTCATGACAAACCCTATATTATAATCGGAATGAATTTCTTCATTAGTATTGGTGTTGGTATTTATACCAGGAGACATATTAGGGGCATCACCTAGACTTACTTGTACTCAAATTGGTATTAGTCTGTTTCCTACTCATAGTAGGTTTGTAAAAACCACTAATTTTTATTTCCCTGATCAGGTCATCTAACAATGGGACTGGGTAAGCTTGTCTCAAAAACATTTGTCTTAAAATTTTGGCATTTAATGTTAAAATCATCTTTGAATGACACCATCCTTGCTGCTGAAATGAGCTGCCTTTGACCACTGAACGTTTCTGGTGGTAAGGGAGTGCACTCGAAAAATATAAGATGTTTGAATATGTATTCTTCCTAAAAATTTTAGCAGTGTATCTACTCTCATCTTCATTCAACTTCTAAGTAAGAAATGGATTGGTTTTGAAAATTAAATGTAAATTGCAAAAAATCAGTTGTGTTATTAAAATATTGAATGAGTTCTGTTGCAGCTGTTTCATCACCCTTAATTATAATAAAGATGTCATCTAAGTAATGGGTGAAGAAATAGATTTTTCTAAATATTTCATTATTATTAAATATGAATTCATGTTCCCAGTGGGCCATCACCAAGTTTACAAAACTGGCCCCACAAGGTGACTCCATGGCTACTCTGACTTTTTGTAAATAATATTTTCATTTGAACAAGATGAAATTATTGGTCAGAATTATATCTAATACTTATTCCACCAAGGCAATTTCAGTAGTTGGTGTCCTTTTAGGTTCATAGGTTCATAGGTTCATACTAGGCTATCTGCCCGAGGGCATTTACAAGCCTAGCCCATAGTTTTGTGGCTTACGCCACCCCTTTAGTATGGGGAACTATACCCATTATTTTGCTGTGCCTCTGTTGAGCAGTGACACTGAGGTAATCCCTGGGGTATATCTGCGATCTCCCATCCATTGGTCAAGATTTCTCTTGAACAAGGCCAGCGAGGTGCTCTGCCTCACATATACCGGGATTTTATTCCACAGCATAGGGAGTCTTTGGGTGATGAATCTATCCCTCCAGCACGTCCTATTAATAGCCGTGTCGAGGTTTAAGTCTCCGCCCTTGTGACTCTGACGGATCTAGATTTTTGAGGTGAAGCATATTCATCAAATCTGGGTTTGACATGGCCTTGTATGTTAGGCAAAGGTCACCTCTGAGCAAGCGGTGGCGACTGAATAGAGCTGGAGTTCTTTCAGTCGGGCAGCATAGGACAGATGTTTGAGACCCTTTATCCTTTTGGTGAGGAACTTTTGTGGCCTCTCCAGCTGCTGCAAGTGTCGGGTCAGATACATTCCGAATGGGGCATTGTACTCAATCATTGGTCTGATGAGTGATGAGTATAGGGAGACTATGACCTCCCTTGATCTAGATGAGAATCCCTTCATGATAAGGTGGGCAATGTAGAAGGTCTTCCTAACTACTTTAGCTACATGGGTGTCGAATGACAGACTACTATCAACCTGGGTCCCCAGGTCCCTGATAACTTCTTCTGTGCTCAGTGGATTGCCACCTATTTGGTAGCTAGGGGTAACCTTGTTTTTTCCGAAGGCTATGACTATGCATTTTTTGGCATTTAACTTTAGGCCATGGCTCTGGCACCAGTTATCCGTTTCTGTGAGACCCTTCTGAAGGATATCTGTGTCAGATGTGTTTTCTACTATGGCGCCGAGTTTGCAGTCATCTGCAAACTTTGTCAGCCATAACCCTCCTGTGTTTGCTTGTACTTCGGAAAAGTAGATGCCAAACAAGAGTGGGCCCAGGACTGAGCCCTGTGGTACACCACTTGTGACAGGCTTTGAGTCTGACATGGTGCCAGCAACTCTGACCCTGTGGGTTCTGTCACTCAGCCAGTTTGCAACCCATCTTGTGATGTATGGGTTAACATTTAAGCTGATGAGTTTTTCAATGATACCCGAGTGGGGTATTGTATCGAAGGCCTTCGCCAGATCGAGGTAGGCTGTATGGACTGCCTTTCCCTCATCAATGGCTTTGGTGACTGTTTCAAAAGTCAACCAAGTTTAGAAGGCATGATCTGCCTTTGACAAAGCCAAACTGGGATGGATCCAAAGTCTGCAAATTCCCTATGTCTTTATTTATGAGGTCCATTATGATCCTCTCCATGGCTTTGCAGATAAGGCTTGTCAAGCTAATGGGCGGTAATTTCCAGGGTCGGTGGAGGCACCGCCTTTGTGAAGTGGGACCACAGTTGCAGTGCGCCACTCCTGGGTACGTATCCAGAGGTAAGACTATGATTAAACAGCTGTCCTAGCTGTGGGTTTAATTCCTCGTTGAGTTCGTGGAGCACACAGCCGGGGACACCATCAGGTCCCATGGATGCTGTGTTTTTTGCTTTGGAGAGAGCAGTTCTCACTTGGGCGTTGGAGATGTTTGGGGGGCTGCAATCGCTTGATATAGATATCTCTCCTTTTGGGGGAAAGGGGGGAGTAGTTTGCACTGAACCTGTCAGCCAGTATGTTGGCAATGTCTGTAGGATCAGTAATCTTCACATCATTTTGAACTAGTTCTGAGCATATCTGGGAGTTTCCTCCCAGGTTTCTAACATAGCTAAAGAAGGCCTTATGATTGTCTTTTGAGTCTTTAGCTATTTTTCTCTCAAAATTTGCTTTGGATGATTTTATGAGAGCTCTTAGTTTTTACTTATAGTGATCAAGGGTGTCTTACCTTTTAAGGATTTTGCTCTATCTTGTAGTAGCTTCCTCCTTTTGTTGTAGAGTTTGTTTATGGCTGGGGTCCACCAGACTGGACGCTTGCCTTTGTACAAAGAGTCTTTGTTTTGCTTGGGATTGCCGTATCCATGCAGTCCTGCAGGTGCTGGTAGAAGGCATTTGTAAGTGATTCAACGGCTTGAGTACTGTTTTCTGCCGGCTCGGGGCCTTAAAGGAGACCACACTAGTCTTTAGAAGTGTGAAGTCGGCTTTCGAGAAGTTCTTTACTGTGGTCTTTTTATTTCAGGTGGGGTGGGATGAGGACCTCCAGCGAGATTAGTTTGTGATCTGATCTCACCAGTGAGGGGTATACTTCGGTGTTGAACATTGTGCTCCCATGTTCGTGATAATGAGATCAAGTATGTTTTCTCCTCTTGTGGGGATGGTGACTAGTTGTTCCATGGCATTTGAGTTTATGAATTCCAGGAACTTTTGGGCTAGGGTGTTTGGGCTTGAGTAGTGTTCCCAGTCTATATTAGGGTAATTGAAGTCACCTAGTATGATGGTGTTTGGTGATACATTTATCCCCTCTAGTGTTTTCAGGAAGGCCATGTGAGGTTCCTGAGTTTGTGAGGGTGGCCTGTAACATGCTACAATTTTGTAGAGCAGTCTTGCCTATGGTTAATTGCACCTGGATGGTCTCCGATGCATCGTGCGTTGCCACCAGTCTTGAGGTGTGGGTGTCTTTGATGAATATGGATACCCCACCTCCTTTCTTGGTATTGTCCGGATTTTGGGGCCGGAACGCATGATAAGAGGTAAAACCTGATAGTGCTGGGGTGCTCTCAGGAGCCTTGAACCAGGTTTCTGTCACTGCACAGACATCGATGTTCTCCATACTGAGAAGGGCCTCGAGTGCGTGCATTTTGAGATTTAGACTTCTGGCATTGAGCAGCATTACCCTTAGTTTTTTTCCTTTTTTGTGTTCTAGGGTTTTTTGTCTTATTATAGTTGATACCCATTCTACGCCTTCAATATGAGGTATGGACGTATATAAATCTTTTACAGCTGCAGTTAGGAAATTGTAATTTTCATTTCTAGCTGGTTTGTCCTTTCTAAAAATGTCCAAGAGTCCTTACAAAATTGTTGTTTTAACATTACATATTTTTTTCAAAATCAAATCCACCACTTTGGCACTTGCATATGTTATAGAATTTCTACCATCAGCTATTGGCCTTAAGGTGGATTCTGAAGATCTTTACGTATTTTGCAGACTCCGAATATTACTGGTATCAAAGGTTCTAGCATGTTCATATAACTGAACAGGTTAACATCAATTGTTGCTTCTATAAACAAATCATTTATGTTAATCCATTGAATTGCTACAGTCACTTCATTTAGAGACACTGGCTGATATGCATCAGTTTCCAAAATTCTTTTTATCCTATTCTCATAGTCATCTATGTCCATGAAAAGTAATCCCCCACCTTTGTCAGGTTTCATTACTCTCATTTTAGCTGCCCTTAAATTATTCAATACTTCCCATTCACTTTTAATGAAGTTGCTCCAAGCTTTGATATGCCTATAACTATTAGTATATATAGCTCAAAAATCTAATTCACAAACTCTTTTGAAGGTAAGAAGTAAAGGGTGTAAAGGTGGATTAAATAAACTGGAAACTTTGAATTCACTCACATTAGCCATATTGTGGCCCAATACAATATTTAAACTTAATTTTCTTACGAAAAGTTTTGAGTCCAAAATGGTCTTGGTTATGTCCACTCTACGAGTGTGAGCAAATGTTATTCCTTTAGCAGGTATTTCTACTAGCTCTAGTGACACTGCAAAGGAAGAATAATTGTAAATACTAAAGTAACCTTCTTTATTTTTAACAATGATGCAATTATGTCAATTGTCTGTGTTTTTATATTGTGCAATGTGTATTACCTCCATTTTCTGTTAATTTTGCAGCAGTTGTTTCTCGGTTGCTGTCTTCCCTCCAGAAAACCTTGATTTTTTGGTTCTATGTTTTGTGGATTGTCGTAATTGTGCACCCTCATCTCCAACCTATTCTCTTGGTCATGGCGAGGGAAATTCTACCTGCTAGATTGGTTATTGACATTACGAGTATTTGTTTGTGGCTGTTGTTGATTCCGAATACATTCACTCCTGCGAACGTCAGAGCTTCCCCCATTATTGCTATTTTCTATCAGCATATTTCCTGGAGGAGTGATTTAT